>NC_089582.1:85034152-85334152 GCF_019320115.1 Miscanthus floridulus | reverse complement strand
AGAAGAATTTAATAATTTAATTCCCATACTAGCAACAAAATCTCTAAATTCCTCTGATGTGAACATTGTTCCTTGATTAGTAGTAATGGTTTGAGGAATCCTAAAACAATAAACAATATGCTCTTTGACAAAATCAACCATATTCTTTGAAGTTACTGTTTTCAAAGGAATCGCCTCAACCCACTTAGTAAAATAATCTATTGCTACCAATACAAACTTGTGCCCTCTACTTCAAGGTAGAAAAATCTGGCCAATCAAATCAATTCCCCAGCCTCAGAATGGCCATGGCTTAATTATTGGGTTCATAGCTGATGCAGGCAATTTTTGAACATTACCAAAACACTGACAATCCTGAGACCCCTTGTAATATTCAAAACAATCTTCTAATATTGTTGGCCAAAAATATCCAGACCTACGAATAACCAATTTCATTTTATAAGCCGATTGATGAGCTCCGCATATTCCTTCATGCACTTCTCCCATCAATACTCTTGCTTCTTCTTGACTTAAACACTTAAGCAAAACTCCATCGACTGTTTTATAATACAATTGATCATCCAACAAAACATACTTAGTCGATTTATATCACAATTTTCTGGTAACCTTCTATGATGGATTCTTGAGATAATCGGCTATCTCAACTCTCTAATCATTAGCCAAAGTTTCACTGCTTAAAATCTCCTGGAACATACGATAGCCTGATGCAATCTGGGCTAATCGATTGACCTCCTGATTCTGTGCTCTTGGAATATGCTGAAGAGAAGTAAGAGGAAACCCCTCAAGTAACTTTAGACATTCATCATGATATCCCTTCATAATATCATCCTTACATTCATACAGACCAATCAACTGATTAATAACCAGCTATGAATCTCCAAATATTTCAATTGACTCAGCCTTTACTTCCTAAAGAAGTTGAAGTCCCTTAAGAATAGCTTCATACTCTGCTTGATTATTGGTGGTCATTGGTTTGGTTTGAAAGGCAAACTCAAAACTTGCCCCCCGAGGTGAAATAATAACAATACCAATGCCACACCTTTGCTTGCACGATGATCCATCAAAGAATAATGTCCAAGGCATAGGTTCCACATAGCCGATACTTGGTTTATGATGTTGAGTAATAAAATTAGCCATCACTTGTCCTTTGACTGCTTTAGCCGATTCATACCTCAAATCAAATTCTGATAATGCAAGAATCCACTTTTCCATTCTCCCATTTAATATTGGCATTAACAACATGTGTTTGATCACATCAGCTTTAGACACAACTGTACACTCAGCCAATAATAAATAATGTCATAATTTAGTGTAGGAGAAATATAAGCATAAGCATAACTTTTCAATAGGGGAATTTTTTTTCTGGATCCAAAAGTCTTCTACTTAAATAGAAAACAACCCGTTTCTTTACTTTAAACTCTTGCATCAAGGCTGATCCAATCGTTTGGCTATCGGCCGACACATGCAACTTAAAAGGCTTACCTTGCCGAGGAGGAACCAACACAAGTGGATATTTCATATACTCTTTTATCTCTTCAAACGCTTTTTGTTGTATGTCACCCCATTTAAATTCTTGATCATTTTTCAACTTCAATAAAGGAGAAAATGGCAGAATCCTTTCTGACATATTTGAAATAACCCTTTTGATGAAATTAATCTTATCAAGCAGAGATTGTAATTCTATTTTATTAGTTGGTGGCACTGCTTCATCAATTGATTTCATACTTTTTTGACCAATCTCAATTCCTCTCTCGTAGACCATAAAACCCAAAAACTGTCCAGCTGACACTCCAAAGACACACTTATTAGGATTGATCTTTAAACCATGTTTTCTTGTGCACTCCAAAGTCTCCCACAGATCAGCCAGATATTCTATGTACCCTTTGGATTTCACCACCACATCATCAATATAAATTTCAACAATCTTGCCAATCAACTTATGGAAAATATAATTCATCGCCCTCAGATAAGTTGCATCAGCATTCTTCAATCCAAAAGTCATTACAACCTATTCAAATAAGCCGATTGCATCGGGGCACCTAAAGGTTGTTTTCGCTATGTCTTCCTCAGCCATAAAAATTTGATTATAACATGCATTACCATCCATAAAACTAATTACCTTGTGCCCGGCCGCTGCATCTACCAACATATCGGCTATCGGCATCAGATAACCATCCATCTGTGTAGCCTTGTTCAAATCTCTGAAATCAATACATACTCTCAACTTCCCATTTTTCTTATACAGGAACTACACTCAATATAAACTTTGCATATCGACAAGGTCGAATAAATTTTGCTTCTAGTAGTCTTTCAGTCTCCTTCTTAATGTCATCAAGAACATTTGGATTAAATCTCCTTGGAGCTTGTTTAAATGGCCAATATCCAGGTTTAATTGGCAACCGATGCTCAACAATTGACCGATCTAAACCAGGCTTTCATAATATTCCCAAGCAAAATAATTTTTAAATTCCTTTAATAAATCTATCAATTCTTGTTTATACTCAGAATTTAATTTAGCACTCACATATGTCGGCCTACGCCTATCTCCAAGACCAATATCTATTTCTTCTAACTCATCAGCCGATGTAAAGTCATGTCCTAGTTTACCATTTGTACCATCTATTGGATTATCCATTAAAACAAACTTTTGGAGCCGACTGCTCGGAACGGCTATTGGCCTTCATCATTGATCCTAATGAAGACTCCTTCCCATTGCTTGCTAGAAAAATACTCAAAATCTTCTAGTTCCCAATATATTGGATTAGTTGTTGCTATACTCACAAAATCATCAGCATGAACTAGCTCATCATTGTCTCCATGCCACTGAATCAAGCATTGGTGCATAGTCGATGGTACACAACAATTGGTATGAATCCAATCACGATCAAGGAGTAAACTGTATGAACCCTTTCCATCAATGACAAAGAATGTAGTGAGCAAAGTCATGCTTCAAATTGTCAATTCAACATTTAATGCCCAAAGGGTCTTGGACGCATTACCCCTAAAATCCTTAAGCATCATATCAGTCTCAATCAGATCTTCTGGTCCTTTATCAAGCTTACAAAAAGTAGTATAAGGCATCAGATTAATAGAAGCACCTCCATCAACTAACATTTTACTCATTGGCTTTTCATCGACAAAACCTTTCACATATAAAGCCTTCAAATGTCGATGCTTAATTGGTTTATCAAATATAGCTTGTTGTATCAATGTCAACTGGGCTGCCATCTCTTCATACTCCGATTCATCAAAATCCAAATAAACTCCTTGATCTGCTGGAGCTTTAAATTCAGATGATAAAAGAAAAGCCATTTGAATATTAGCCGATGGTTGACTTTTATCGGCTGTTTGTTTAGCACGCCATACTTGTGGTTTACATTTCTGAGCTTGTTCTAATTCTCAACTCCTTAGGCGTTGTACTCTCCTCTTCTGATTCTTGTTAAACCTCCCGGACACCACTGTCCTTCCTGCCAAACATACTCTTCATCATATTCTTCATAATCGGCCCAGTTCTAATCAACAACTCGCTTTCTAAGCCGATCATGAATGCTTCTATTTTTAAGCGCCGATCCACATCATTATGTTGATATTCAATTCGATCATGGATAGATCGATGGTAGACTTGAGACTACCTAAACTCCCAATATTGTTCATTACATTCTGGGCAATTATTTCTAGTAGGCAATCTTAAACCTTCATTCTAACAATATCTAAAGAAACAACAATTCTAATACGACTCAGCTTGTTCTCTTTCATATCTCTCTTCTTCTTGTTGATGTTGATATTCCTTCTCTTCTAACCAGTGCTGATAATCTTTCTCCTTCTGCTTTTGTCACTTATTCAACAGAATTCAAGATGTAACACGTGGTCTCATCGCACCATCTCTCGTTGTTTCTCCCAGCTCATATCAGCTCTTTTGTTGGTCATGACGTCTTTTGATTTCTCTATATTCATCAGCCGATATTTGCATCTTTGGATCAACTGTTCTAGTTTCTCTTGCCGTGGCTGATGTTAAAACTTTAGCTTTCCCTTTGAACAACTTAGCAAAAACCATATTCTGATCCTTTGGGAAAGGATTATCATCAACTTTTATTTTTTTGAGTTGTATCAAATTTAAGCTTCCCTTGTTGAATAGCCCTCTGAATATGCTACCAAAAAATTCTGTAATCATTAGTAGTATGAGTAGTGTTATGGTACTTGCAGAACTTCTTATTCTTCAACTGATCGGGAGGTAATATAACATGATTAGTAGGCAGTTTGTCTGCTTTTGTAACATCAAAATCATAATTTCAAGCAGTAAATTATGTAATCATTAGTAGTATGAGAAGTAGTGTCCCTTCTCAAGCAAGAAATCAAAAAGTTTATCTGCTTTTGTAACATCAAAATCATAATTCTCTTCAACTTATTTTCGCTAAGGATTTGGAACCATTACTATCTTTTTACCCTAATTCCATTCAGCTACACCAATTTCCTCTTCTTCATCATTATCATTGACTAAATATGGATTATAAGCTTCAGCAATTGTAGTATTCTTCTGGAATTGGGTATCTCTGCGCATATTCTAGAATTGGCTATTAAGTGCTGCCACCCGTTGAGCCAACTGACCTAAATTTTTAAATTTTTTCCCAAGCAACTTTTCTCTCCATGTCGGTAACATTCCTTGAACGACCAACGCAGCTAGCTCATCATCAGTCAAATTCAACGAAAAACACAAGTTTCTTGTTTCTTGGAACCTCTGAAGGAACTCAGCATCCGATTCATTAGCCCTTTGCTTTATAGTTGTCAAATCTATGATCTTTCTTTCCCCTGTCCCAGTGTAGAAATATGTATGAAATTTATTTTCAAGATCACTCCAATTGGCAATAGAATTAACCGCTAGTGATGAAAACCAAGTGAAAGCTAGTCCTAACAGGGACAAAGAGAAGAAATAAACTTGATGCGCTTCCTTAGTAGAGGCTTCACCCAACTGAGTAAGATATCGACTGGCATGTTCTATGGTACTTGTACTATCTTGACTAGTGAACTTAGCAAATTCTCGAAGCCTATAATTCGCAGGAAGGGCCACTAAATCATACCACTCTAGATATGGACGTTTGTACAAAAAGGTCTGCCCTTTTGGTTTTAAACCAAACTGATTTTTCATCATTTTAGTTACTCTGAGCAATAATTCATCAGCATTTGAGTTTAAATTTCTTGGCAACTGCTGATCCATCTGTAGATTAAAATTCTGAGTGCCTTGATATCCTGGATTTAGAATCATATTGAGAGTATTATAATCTGAACCATAATGATATCCTTGTGATATCTCCCCTTGCTGATTTACTGCTTGAAATCTCTAATCGAAAACATTAGTATCTATATCTCTACGAATACTTTGAACCGATGGTGCTATTTTTTGAGCCGACAGTGGTATTTGGCCTGATGTACCAAAATTAACCATCTGATTCTGAACTTGCCCTATCGGCTGTTGCACATGCTACACTGATGATTCAGGATTATATTGCATTTGATTAGTAGTAGCATCCTGAATTTGCTCAGATGAATTTTAAATTGTCTGGGCATCATCACTCTTAGCTAGTGCTGCTTCTTGATGGCTAGTACTGGCTTGATTAGTCCCCTGAGTCGACGGATGTGGAATACTGAAATAAGCCAGTCCAACCTGATCAAGTGGAAATCCATGAAACACCTCCTTTATGGTATTGTGAAATGTATTCAAGAAAGTTGTATTATGATTCAACATTGCATCATGAACAGATTTGTTGACAACTTCTACAAAGAAACGCCTATCATCAGCTTCGTCTATATCTAATTGTCCATGCATCAAAACTCTTGGCAGTGGATATTTCTGAATAACTTTATTGTCACGTGTTATGGTGTATGACAACAAGCACTTGTTCTGAAACTCCTCATAGCTTTACCAATGACATCTTTATCCTTAGCAGACAAGTCTTCATAAGGTACCAAAAGAATGTCATTGTTGTTGTGAACTGCCATGACGATTGTGGTCCCACCAGGCGTGCCAAAAAATGTATTGACACAAAAATATGGCAATGTGATCAACACACAGCAAGCTGGAAGGCCGAAAGATCTGAATGGAATGAGACCAAAGATCTGTTTGGCTTCAACACAAAACCAGTGGATTCTGAAAACCCAACAACGTGCCAATCAATTTGACCTGCAATTGACAAGGAGAGAAAATCTTATCAGTAATTTAAAGTGAAACATGTCGGTGTTGCACCAAACAGTTCTAAATGTATGACTAGATAGCCGATTCATTGAGGTTATCGACTAAATAGTCGATATCCAGCGTATCCATAAAAAGAGTATAACATACGAACAAATCAACTGTCTAATATAAATGAATCTACAAATAGTTTGAATCTAATCTATTATCATCAACAATGAGGTTCAATCAGATCTATACAGCTATGATAATGATTATAAACTAAAGCCAAAGAATCTATAAAACAATCTATATGTTGACAGATTCATGAAAACATGCTATATGTGTGAGGGTATAGGCAAATCGGCTAAAATAGTCGATGCAATCATAGCAAACAAACAGAGCACGTATTTTGATCATGAACAAGACCACTAATCGATAATTTCTAATCTAAAGTCTTACCAGTGAGGTTCGATCAGATCGATGCAGCTATGGTAGTGTCATTAGATTAGATCTCATTAACTAATGAGTTTATTCAAGATTGAAATGTGTCTTTAGATGCATACTATGTTTGACTGGAATAGAGATAAAATAGCCGATCTAACGGAATTAAGCCATCAATTATAAGATTTGAAGCATGACCAGATCAAAGGACGACCAATTAAGATGATATGATGCCGATCTATCTCTATTTCAATCGAGTGAGTTTGTTATAATTAATAAAACATTAATTATAGCAAGATTGATAACTGGTGAATCAACCAAAAATAGCAAGAAAAATCTTACTAATCTTAGCATATTCGATAACTAGTGATATTGCATTAAGTAACAAGTTATTTAACACAAGATCGATAACTTTGATCTATATTGTGATTCGTAAGAGATCAATCAGCTGATGCAGCCTTATAAACTACAATACAGATCGATAACTAACTTATATTATGGTTCATAAAAGATCAATCAGCTGATGCAGCTTTACAAGCAAAATACAAGTCGTGACGGTACTCACAAGCAAGCTGGAGATCGATTAGTCGATGCAGCCCTGTTTGCTAAAGAACTCACCAAGATCTACAGTATTCCTACTCCTAATGCGATGGCGAAAGCCAGAAAGATTGTATTGATTAAATGTTTCTCCCTCTTTACAATAACCAGGATCTAATATTTATAGCCGAAATCTAAACATGAATCCTACTCAAATACGACTCATTACAATTCTTGGAATAAAAGAAAATTTCCTAATTTAATAATAACTTGGACCCCAATTTTCCTTATTAGCAGAGTCCGACACATCTCCCTAGCACCACTCAAGTATAGCCCATTAACGCCATCTGTTGACGTCATCCACAAAATAGCTGATTTTAACATTACATCTAAATCAGCTGATACCGATTCTCATCCAATCGATTTCTTGATGACATAATCTTGAAAGCTTCGAGTTCCCGCGTTCTTATTCCCAAATTCTGGTGTAAACAGTAGCATATTCCAAGTGGTGAAGCAATGGTGAAGACCATGATGATGGTGTGGTGGCCATAAAGATCAAGTGCTTAGACTTGGAAAAGAAGAAAGAGAAAAACAAAAAGCTCAAGGCAAAGGTGAATTTCCATAGGACCTTTTTGGTTTGGTGATCACATTTAGGATTGATAGCCGTACTAATAAGAGGGGTGATCACTTAACGAGTGTGATCACATTTAGGATTGATAGCTGTACTAATAAGAGGGGTGAAACTAGTATCAAAATGTGGTTATGAAAGTGCCACTAGATGCTCTAACTTATTACATATGCATTTAGGATCTAGTGGAGAGGTAACACCCTTGAAAATGTTTGTGAAAATATGCTAACACATGTGCACAAGGTGATACACTTGGTGGTTGGCACATTTGAGCAATGGTGAAGAAGTTGGTGAAGTGATGGAGGTGATTTTCACTAAGAAACAATGACCGGACGTAGGTCACATGGTGATCGGACTCGGAGGAGCTGCGTCCAGTCAATTATAAAATGAAGTTTGGCGCGCTCGGCCTTTGTCTGGTGCATGACCAGATGCTGGGGTAAAAGGTGACCTGACTCAATGCTGGTGTGTCCGGTTAGGCTGACGTACGCTGACGTATGAGGTTTGAGTGAGCGTGGAGAAGACCTGACCCTGAGCGAGCCCGGTCAGAAATGACCTGACGCGCGGGCACCGTGGTTGATCGACGTGTCCGGTCATGTGTTGCCATGCGTAGGCAAGGCTGGCACCGGCATGTCCGATCCCATGTTGGGCACGTCCGGTCATCACTTAACCACGAGGGCGCTGAGAATCGACCGTTGGGATTAGGCGGCTGGCGTTGAATCCGGGGAACACGTGGACGAAGATCCACGACTGGACGCTGGGGGCCTGCGTCCGGTCAGCGTGACCTGTGCGTCCAGTCACCCCATGAAAGTTGAGGGTAGAGAGCCAACGACTCTATTTCGTGGGGGCCTCTATTTAAGCCCCATGGCTAGCTCAAGTTCACCCTCTTGGCCATTTGCATTGACATAGCAACCTTATGAGCTTAGCCAAAACCCTCCCACTCATCTCCATCATTGATTCATCATCTTTGTGAGATTGAGAGTGAATCCAAGTGCATTGCTTGAGTGATTGCATCTAGAGGAACTTGGTGTTCGTGTTTCGCTACGGGATTTGCTTGTTACTCTTCGTGGTTGCCGCCACCTAGACGGCTTGGAGTAGCAAGGATTGTCGAGCGGAGGTCGGTGATCGTCTTCGGCTCCGATCGTGGTGATTGTGAGGGGTTCTTGACCTTTTCCTGGCGGAGAGCCAAAATGTACTCTAGTGGATTGCTCGTGGCTTGTGTGATCCTCATCTTGTGTTGGTTGTGCGGCACCCTATTGAGGGTTTGTCATGTGATGCCAATTAGCGCATAAACCTCCAAGTGAGTAAATTGCCACAACGAGGACTAGCTTGCCAGCAAGCAAGTGAGTCTCGGTAAAAAATCTTGTGTCATCATTGTCCGAGGATTTCTTGATTGATTGTGATTGATTGGCACCATCATATTGTGATTGGCTCTATCCTCGACTCAGCGGTATAATCATCACCATCCCACCTTGTATTTACATTCCTAGTGTGTAAGCTAAGCTCTTTAGTGTAATTATTTTTTAGAGCTAGCTTGCATCAGGTCTAGTGGTTAGTGAGGCTCTTTAGTTAGTCATTGAAAGCTCACTAACTTAGTGTAGTGCCATAGCCATTGTGTGGATAGAGTCTATAGCAACTAGAATTGTGGTAGGTGGCTTGCATTTTTAGTAGGCTGGCGCAACACTCGCTTCGTCTTTTATTTGACTAACCACATTGTTCAAGTGTTGTTATAGAAACTTTTATAGGCTATTCACCCCCCTCTAGCCATTAGGACCTTTCATAAGGTATGGAAGTATTCAAATTTTGTTTCAAATTATTAAGGATTCTAAGTGAATTAACTCCTCAAAGCCCTAATCACATATGTATGTCATTAATTCACATGGTTAAATCAATCGCTCATATCCATATTCCCGTTTTCTTCGTCGGATTAGGACCGGCGAGGATAATATATGTGCGGATGCGAATGTGGATTTGTTGGCACGATAGAACTGGTATAGAAATGTTGGGAATCGCTCAAGAATTAATTTAGTAAACATCCAATAACATAGAGTAGACAATAATCATGTATTGCATTTCTTGTCATGGCTATCACAATAACATAATTAATACTTAACCAGGATATCCTCACAGATGATAAGTTATTAGCCAATACGTAATAACAATCAACAAGAACATCAAACAACTATGTCAAAAAATAAAAGTTCTCAAATATAACCGTTTTTTTAAATGGATTCCTCTACATTTGAGTCTAGGAAGAGAAATTATTGGATATCTTATTGTAAATATTGGATAATCTGCACACAATTGGATTCAGATTATTATTCATATCCAAATGGATATTAAAATATGAGATTGGTAATATCTATTGATATTTGATCAGATTGTAGCCCCTACTTACGACACATGGCAAAAATATATAAGGGCACGTACAACGCGCCTCTCCGTCCCGTCTCTTCGTGACTGTTTTTGCAGAAAGCACCCCGTCGAAGCCTAGAGACGGAGGTCGTGTCGCCTCACCAGACGACGGGGAAGGCCCGTGCTCCGAGGCGCGGGAGCAGCGCGGCTCGGCATCTCGAGTCGACTGCGCGCTAGGATCCCGCGTGGCTGTGCTTGGATTCTGGTTTTTGTGCGCGCAGGGTCGAGCACACCGTTGCGGCACCGGCTTCGGGGCGGAAGACCTAGACGCGGTGGCCGCATCCAGCACGCAGGCTTACGGCCAGCACAAGCTCCTCCGCAAGTTCACGCGCGGCCCAACCACCATCCCGCCCTGCCGCAGCCTCACGCTGCGCTGCGTCGCAAGTGCTCGTCCCTCCGCGTGGCATCGGACCTCTCCGCGCAGGGGACTCTGACACGGCGGCGACAGCCGCGGGGGCACGTAGGTGGAGCTAGCAGCACCCAATAGACAGAGGAGCATCGGCAGGTGGAGCTAGCGGCCGCGGGGGCATGGAGCTGGTTGCTGCGGCATGCCTGGATCCATGGTAGATAGCATTGGAGCAGCGGCGTTGACTATCTGAGGTACCTTTCTCTTATTGATTCAGCCATGATGATTCTACAATTTGTTGATTTAGGAGCATTGTTTTGATCTGAAGAATCTACATAGGGCGTTTTGATTGTGTCGATCTGAGGTTGCTGACGGAAACGACTACTGGTTCTTCATATTGTGCTAGAACAGAGTCCATTTTTTCTTTTGTCTCTTTTCTCGTTGTTTACTTATGTATAAACTGATTGGTATGCAGATAGTGGTACATGCAGTTAAAACTGTTAGCTATCTGAATCTACATCTTTTAGTGTATCAATTCTGAAAGCTATCTGAATCTGCAATTGTATCATTTCTAAAAGTTGCTAGTGTATCAGTTTTTGTTAGCTGCTAAATTGTTAGCTTTTAGAAAGCTGAAAACTGTTATCAGTTAGTGCGACTGTCGTTGATATCTCACTTAGCTTTCTCAGCTGAAAACTACTATCAGTTGTTCGTCTGATCTTCTCCTTCATTCTGTTTGTTTACAGGATGAGAACCAGAAAGCTAGTTGTAGTCATAGCAGAACAAGCTGCTGATGTATGGAGCTGTCATGCTTTTATTTTTATTATTTTTATTTTTTTTGGAACGGCATGCTTTTATTTTCTAATTTCATAGTATCTTAAAAATTTGCTAATTTCTTTGGCTGTCATGACGATGTATGGAGTTGCAGAAATGCCAATGCATAGTACCTTGAAAAAATTCTAATTTCTTTGGCTTCATTTTGTGTAGTCAACGTAGCTGTGAATCTATTATCTATCAAATAGCAACACAATGGTATACAAAATAATATTCATGAATGATCTTGGCTACATGCAAAGCATTAAACAGTTTGCAGACGACCCCTTCTCTGTTGTAGGGTCTGTCGTTTGTTTTTCTAATTGTCTGCACATCAGATTCGAGGCTCTTACAGACGACCTCCCGTCTATGGGTTGTACATACCCTAAGTACCTTCTTTTGCACTCAAAAGTTTTAGCATGGATTAATAAACTTGCCAAATTGTACAATATCATTGTTTGCACAATTTATAAATTTAGGTTTAGTAATTGCATTAAAGTACGCTGGCAAATACAGTCGCCACAGCTTACATGCATGCATAGTCATGAGATGAATGTCTTGAGCAGGAAAGGTACACAACACAACACAACACAACACAAGAGAGAGTACGTGGAAATTACAAGAAAGTGACACAAGCGCAAACCAAATCATTTATTGGAGACTCATGTATAGATCCCTCGCAGACAGAGACGCAGAGGCGAAACACACCACGCACATCATATAACCAGTGCCTCTTTTAAGTAAACCTGGCTGGCGCTTGTGCTGGTGATATCGAGATTATAGGATGGTTCATTCCATAAGCGGTCCAAACGAAGATTACTATGGAGATCCCTGATAAGCTGAACAAATTTACCAGGACTATATATGTGTACCACCTTAATGTCCAGAATGTCCCTTTCCTAGCACGTAGTGGTAGTGCAAAACGGAACAAATTCAGCCATAAGTCAGCGAAGTTGTATAGCACTACAAGAGGACTCCATGCACAGATCAAAATGGCAGTGAATTGAGCAACAGGAGCCAGCACTGTGTACACACCGAGTGCGAAGGCAATCGTCAAGGCCATAATGGAATTGTGCATGAAGCCCGTGGTTTTGTCAAAATGGATTTTGCGTCTCACCAAACTAAGCTTTGCAGACCCAGCAAACATGAAACCGAGAGTAGCAATTGTGGAACAAATGAAAGCAATTGTGTTGGCTATCATGAATGCGTGAAAGGCATACGTCCCAGCAAGTGTAGGTGTACCTCCGAAATGGTGATCGTCAGCTCTGTAACCACCAGGCAAGGCAAACATTGCACCGAACGTCACAGTTGCTATTAGAACAGAGCCAATAGATTGAGATTGCGTCGAATTTTTCAACATCTCCAATTCTTTGTCTTTATAGTCAGAGTTTACTCCATGATGATTTTCATACTCTTCATAAAAATGATCCATGCGAGAAACACCTCGAGTAGCACCAGCAATTTTGAGTGCCCTCGTTATCCAGATTTCAGGGTCCGCCTAATAAAAAAACAGGTACAAAAGCATGTTACTTTCACCTTCAAACACACAGACATATATGTAGGATCCAACACTATGTTGTACAACAACAACAATAAATAATAAAGCAAGAGGAGGAGATATGCACGATTACCGTTGCATCATAAAAAGATGGGCGGAGCTGATAGAGTGCTATATCTAGAGGCGTTTGATTTTCCGCATTTGTTAAATTCAAGTTGACTTGTGTGCTCCCAAATAGACCACGAAATATACGAAGATTACTCCCATCCTTGACAGCTAAGTGTAGTGCAGTGTTCCCTTCTCTGTCTTGCATATTCATAATCCATGCTAGAGATCCACTTCTGCAAGCATAGAGCACTGCCATCGCATTCTTTTTCTCCACAGCAACATGAAGGAACGTCCTCCCCTTAGCGTCACGCAGACCAGCACTGCTGGGGCACTTCTTCACGAACATGGGAATGGCATTGCTTTTGGCCCAAAGCCAAACAATATTATTGTCTGGTTGATACAGAAAAGGCACATTGGCCTGTGCTGCAACAGCCACGTGTATGGGGGATAATCCATTATTGTCTGGTTGATACAGAACAGCGGTGTTGGCGTTGAACACTTGTGCACATGGGCTTCCACGCCGTCCTGCCCCCCGCAAGCCAGCTGCAAAGTGAAGTGGCGTACTACCATTTTCATCGGTTTCTGTGGTAAGCTTCTTGCTCGTGTTCCATTCCAATAACATTCTTGTAAGCACTGCGAAAAATATGGACAAACTCAAATAAGCATGGGAGAAATGATGGACCCGTCTCTACCCCATTATGAAAAACACATAAATTAACTATCCCTAAGTTTGTATCTAAATTACCAACCTCTACAATTAAATTTAAAATAGTCCTATGAATTTACATTTCAATTACCCATCATGGAAAATAATTAAAAAAATACCCTAAAAATTATCCATATTGAAAGGTAATGAAAATCAACTATCAGAACTTTACATCTAGATTACCTGCATTTATCATTATGAAAGATAATATAAATTGACAAATTTAGTTCATATCTAAACTACTCACATCCTCTGTCGATTCTATGCACAAGTACCAATATATCTTGTTACGGAAAATAACTCAATAGCCATAAAATATACTACATGGAGTATGTTTCTAAGCTTACGCACCTCTACCACTATAGCACAATGTTGTTTGACATCGTGTAGATGCATGCATTATGACAAATATTTATTTTAAAAGTTTCATAGGCATGGAAAATTGTTCCCCACATAGTACCCGTGACATTGATTCTTTAGTTATATGATGAATAGTCCATGAATATAATTCATTTCAAGTTACTCTTTCCAAGAAGTTTATACATTTTGACCGAAACATTATTATTCTAAATACTGCAATTTAATTTGAAGCACTTAATGCTTTTATAAAACAATATTATTGCAATACAAAAAATCAACACCTTGAGTACTATGGTGCATGCATGTTCTATTTACACCATTAGATTAAAAAAATAAAAATATAGTCTATCACCTATATTTTTTCTTGGGAAAGTTTTAAATCGAAGATATAATAAACACTAGAGTTTCAACTTAAAATGTGGATTAAAAACTAAATAACTCACAAGATCAATAGTTGAAGTCCAGAATATATATAGATTCATGATGTAACAAACAGGGATGCCACAAGAGTTTTCCACGAAGGTGCAGTGCAAAGGACGACAATACGGACGTGTTTGGAATGCTAGCCCGACGGCCCGGCTGCGCCCTCCAGCTGCAGTGCGCGTGTTTGATGCCGTTGGGCCGTCGGGCTCGCACGCTGCTCAAAAGCACCCAACAACCCAGCTCCCAGGAAACGAAGGGGGTCCGTTTTTTCACGGCCTGGTCCGGTGGAGCGAGATGGAGCGCACGGGTGAGCGAACTCGTCACCTCCCGGCCTCTCACCTTGGAGCGAGCAGCGGCGGAGGTTCCCGTGACTGAGACGGCAAAGGCAGAGGCGGTGAGGCTGCTCTGCGGCGGGGTACGCCCGCGCAGGGCCGGCGCGGCCGCGGCTCCATCCGTCCTGCGCCTGAGCGCCTCGCATCGGATCTCGGCGTCAGTGACGGACCTCAAGGGCAGCGGGCCCCAGCCTCCTCTACCACAGCACCCGGGGGCGGGCGGCGGCGCTGCTGCAGGCTCATGCGGTCGACCGGTCATGCCTCCTCTGTGGGCTACGACTCGATGGCCAGCGGAGGGCTCCTATGCAGTCATGGCCGGTCGGGATGTACATGGCCAGCGGAGGAGGAGGCGGCGCTGTGCAACGGCGGCGGCGGTAGTGCCCGCGCACGCGGCGCACAGGAGCGCGACCACGACGTGCTAGACGCGCTGGCGCGCGCCCTGAGGAGCACGGAGGCCGGGTCCCGCGCTCTGTGCTTGCGGTCGCGGACGGCGGCTCCGAGCTCGTCCATCGCTGACGTATTTCCCGTACCAGCTGGTGCTTCCCGCGCCACCGGCCACCGCAGGCGTGGCCTCTGCAGCGGCGCCTTCCCCCGCTGAGGGCAGCATGGTTGTCCGTCCACCGCAGAGTGCGCCCCGCCGTCACGCCAGTGCGGTGCTCGACGAAATGTCAACATGGAGAGAAAGGTGAGAGTGTGGTGGTAAGGCTACCGAATTTAGTGCAGAGTAACCATAACCATTTGTGCCCGAAATCAAACACGATCTCAATTCAACCGGGCTTGTCTAGGCCAGTGAACCAAACACACGAGGTTACACCCTAGGAGCCGTGCTCAGGCTGGCCAGAGCCAGGCCGGCGAGCCGTGCTGGGCAAGGGCAGCTTACCAAACACGCCCTACGTATCTCAATGTTACTAACTGAAGGTGTAGTGCAAAGGACGACAATACGTATCTCAATGTTACTAACTGAATGTCCTCAATGAACTTCCACGTAAATCCAAGAAATCTCATGAAAACAAGAAAGAATTGGCTATCATTTAGGTATAGACTCTAGTCACCATTGATATAATAGTCTCTAGATCTATAATATTTTCTAAAGAAAAAACAACATAAAGTAACACATGTATCTGTATCTAACTACCCACCTATGCCATCAGCCCATCATAGAACATAATACAGTGTAAGTCCGCTTGCATCCAATTACCCACTTGCTACTATGATAGGTTATCTTATTGACTCCTTAAATGTCCATCTAAATTACCACTTATATATGCCATTATTTAAAAAAACTAAACAAATAAAATGAATTATCGACATCTGTATTACAAAAAAAATGTCTAAATCTTACTATCACTAATTGGAGCCTCCAACGGAGGCACCACGTTTGTCAGTAGACGCGCTAGAAAAAAAGATAAAATTCTAGAAATTCTCATAACAATCAGATCGAAATATCTGGCCTTAATTTGATGGACTCTAATCATCATCATTGATAATACCCATTGGATTTATATAATAATTTATAAAAAATTCAAAAGAACCCTATAAATTTATATATAAATTACCCATCTCTGCTATTATAAAAATAATTTAAACTAACCCCCTAATTTTGCATCTAAATTACCCACATTAGCCATTATTAAAGGTAATTCAAAATAACCCCCTAACATTGCATCTAAATGACCCACCTTTGTCATTGTGAAGATAATTTAAAATAACTCTCTAACTTTGTATCTAAATTACATACACCTCCCATTATGAAAGATAATTTAAAATATCACCTAATGATTTTGTAAATGAGAAAGATAATGCAAAGTAGTCCCTAAATTGCATTCAACCTATATGCTATTATGAAGGATAATATAAAGCAACCCTTTATATTTGTTTCTACCTAGTATTAAATAACCATAATAGACATATAAATAACCATTAATCTGGGACGGAGAGAGTAGAAAATATGTATAGAAAAAATAATAATCCAGGTAGAAAATCGGTACATGTACGAGCGGTGTGTATATAAGAGCAGGAAGAATAATGCAGGCTTCTTGTGCGTACCTGGGCCTCGTAGAACGGCAGCATGCAACGCATTTTGTCCATTTGGGCCGGAATAGGACAGCACATTATTTTCAGACTCATCATACAATATCCGTGCAATGCTGCCTTTTTCCAGTAGAATGGCTAGGTAGAGTGGTGAAGTTCCCTTTTCAGGAAAACAGGCCAATTTTGGGTCTTTTGCCAACAAATGTTTGACCAATTGATGATCCCCATTACCCACAGCCATATGCAGGACCGTCTCATTACTATTGTTCTCCTGTCTTAGGAGTTCTTCAACTATGTTGTCCCCAGTTGCTAGAACAACAAGATGAGAGACCATTTCGGACCTCCCTGTCCTGGCAGCACAATGCAAGGGTGTGTCACCCTTGTCATTTTGCTTCCACAGCAGGTCTTTGTCCTTGCCGTGGATTAGGACGGCGCATTTCAGGAAGCTACTATCATCCCCATTGGCTGCCACCAAATGCAGTGCCGTGTCACCTTCCATGGTGACACCCTTGATGAGACGACGAGGCACTGCACCAATGCCTTGTTCCACGTCAGCAGGAGCTGGCTGCATTGCCGCCGCCGAGCTTCTGCTGGCCTGGTGGTTACCTGTGGAATATGCCGCTAGCTTATCAAGAAACTCTTTGCTAGGAGTCTTACTTGAATGCCCGTGCAGGTCTTCTTCGCTCTCGAGAAGATAGGTAATTTCTTCCCAGTTGCCTCTGCATGCTGCCTCCGCTAGCAGCGGATGCATGCATGTCGGTGTAGGCTTCTCGTCGGCCCTCGACATCACCACCACCACCGTGGTAGCGTCTTCCTTGTTCACCAGGTTTTTCAGCCGCTGGCATTGTGTGCGGTCTTGGTGGGTAGCCGACGACGATGCCATCGTGTTCTCCACCAGGTTGCAAGCAACTCTCCCCTAACTTCCTAGTTACAGTTGGACCCTCAATGTGTAATAAGGGACCGTTGTGCGTTCAACACGGATCTGGACACTCTCATATATACTGCACTACTCCTCTTGGATTGGAACCTTTTGGCTTTTTGTTCTTTTCTCTAATTTGCTTCTGTCGGACGAATCGGATCTAGATATATAGCATGCATTTGATGTCTGCTGGCACTTTAAAAAAGTTCCACATGTTGTAACTTTTTCAGAGAATTCATAGTTCTTGACTTCTTGTTTAAAAAAACTCAATGGATATATATGACCTCAAATCTGTCACCAAGCTAGAGATACCAATAAGTAGGAGGTTCAACACACAACGAATTAACAGAGAGAAACTAGGGACACGTACGCTGTTGAAGACAGTCGAGCCTGAGCCGTTTTTTTTTTTAAACACTTATTTTCAAAACAACTTTACGAGTGAAATTGTTTTTCTTCTCAGGTCACGAAGACATGAATCAGGATAAAACTGGAAAAAAAATAGTTTGTCCAGCTTTCAACTGACACATGTGGGCCCCATGGTACCCGAAGACTAGTTTTGCCCCGGAGAGAGAGAGAGAGCGCACAGCTTGGGAAAGGAGCGCGCGTGCGCTGGCTGCCGGGGCGCAGCTCGCCGCGGGCGCGGTCCGCCTCGGGCCTGCCCGCCGGGGCGCCGCCGCCGTGGGCGGGGTCCGCCGGGTTGGGCGCGGCGCCGTCGGGGCGCGGTCCGCCGGGTGGCGCGGCCGCTGGGGGTGCAGCTCGCCGGGTGGCGCGGCTGACGGGGGCGACTGGCCAGGGGGCGTGGGCGCCGCCGCCGGACCGCACGAGCGCCGCTGGGGCTCGGCCTGCTACCGCTAGGGGCGCGGCCGCGGGGGCTCAGCCTGCTGCTGGGGACCGGCCTGCATGGGAGCGCCGGCGGCTCATCCTGCTGCTGCTTGGGACCGGCCAGGACGAGGGCGCAGGCGTCGGGGCTCACGGGCGGGTCAGGAAGAAAGTCCGGGGAAGAAGATATGAAAAAATAAAGAAGAGAGAAAGCTAACGGCACTATGATAATTTTAGTGTTTTTTCCATCACAAGCTGTTTTACCAAATGGGGTTAAAAAAAAGAGCTCAGCTTCATATGTAGAGCTGCTCATTATTAGTTCCCATTACTCAATATTGATCTGAAAAAAAAAACAGCTTTATTAGAGCTGTGCCAAACAGGACCTAAACTAAGCTTTTGTTCCGTGGACCTGCCATCCATTCGATCCTCACTGAAGCGTCGCTATTTTGTCTTCCTCCTCGAGCTCAATGTTGTTTTCCTCTCTCGCTTCCATTATTAGTTCCCACTACTCCCTCTGTCCCAACGAACTATATAATTAGCTGGTTTTGAAGATGGATGGTATGAAATAGATAGGATTGAAGGGCATGAAATCACACGTCTCGCCACTACACTTATTACAGGTTTCATTTTTTTCTTTTGTAATAAACGTATAGGCCCCGTTCGGCTTGCTGAAACTTGGCTAAAAGTGGCTGAAAAACACTATTCTGGCTGAAATATTGTGAGAGAAAAACACTGTTCCAGCTGAAAAAAGAAGTCGAACAAGCTGGATATAAGATAAGCCGAATGGGATCAGAAGTTATAGCCTACAACTAAGAGTTCTCTCCCTCTCAAAACTTTCGACCTACCGACTAATAATCCGTCATATCATATGTGACTCATATAGTCATATATCTGTATCGTTCAAATTTCTCTCAAAGTATATGCATTCTAGTGGGCTAGACATTGTTTAAGTCTATTGGCTTTGGCCATCTCCCTATATTTTCCCAATACTGATTACTAGCACCCTCCCTCTCCCCTCTCACCATACCACCACCTCTAGATTTGATCCTTGCGTGAGTTCTATAACAAGTCCTCTGCTAAGAAAAGAATTATTTTTGACAGCTACAAGTTATCAGAAGCTGCACGTTGGAGCAACGTATCGTATTTTAGCTATCAAACGTAAAAAGTATCAGATTGTCAGGTACAAAAGTGTGGCTTGCATACTCAAGATTTCATACTATTGCTACTGTGTCGTCTGAAAAAAGAGAGAATACTAGATGATAAAGCTATGAAAAGCCTGCATGTCTACAAATTTTGTGAACAGGAAGACACTTGGTGGATGTTCTTTCTTTAACGCTTCTTCAAAATGATGCGGAATCCAATGGCTGTGCAATAATTAATGTAAAAAGACGAGTGTGCAGCATTCGAGCTGAAGTATCTCCAGAGTCCAGAAAGAAGCCTCATAGCCTTGAAACAAAGGAAAGATTTGTTGCATTGCAGCAGCCGAAACGAATAATGAATGCTATCATTGTACAACGTGCGCTTTAATCCAGTTGTTCTTTTTGTTTCCTCCCTGCTTAGATACTAAAAGAACTTTTATGACAGCCGCATGTTATCAAAGACTGCAGAATGGAGCAACGTATCGGATTGTATGTTTAGCAAAGACAAAAAAGGGTGTCAGTAGCATATATATCCTCTTTTTAAAGATAAAACCTGCGTCGACTTTCAGTTTCTCTTGATCGTTGTGTTATTCTTTTTTCATAGTATGGTATATATAAATTCTTGTCAACTGAAAAGTTTCAAGCATGGTAAAAATTCTTTGTGGATCTCTACTCATAGGGCTTACTGATATCCAACTATTGCAATTTTTTTTCCATACAGAGACTTTTACTTTTTACTGTTTTATTTATCCATCTACCATGATAAGCAATCGTGCTTATTCGACGGTCAACTGGCTTCATGGTTCTTCAAGTATAGTAGCAAGCCTCCCACGAAGGAGTTGAAAGCGACAACATAAAACAAAAAATGTTGGCAGTACAAAAAAAAAAAAACATCTTACCCGAGAATCATCCAAGAATATGGAAGTCATTGTGGAGACTAACCTGCGTGTTCGTCACCAAACTCGAGGCTTCAAGTCATCTTCCTGCAAAGACAGGAATTGTTTAATCTGTTCAGCTATCCTGCCAACCATGCATCTCCCCGTCAGTGATCAAGAATTTGGGCTCGTCTTTCTGTAACATCCCGGAGTCTGAGCTCACCTTAGAAAAGCTCCACTCCGAGCGCAAGTCGGCCCAACCTGTGATGATGCTGCCAAGGATGGGAAGGATTCCCAGGAAGCCTGCCCCTTATTTGTCACTCTTCTGTCTGTTCCCCTGGTTATCCTGTGGAATTTCAGTGCCTCTACATCTTTTTGTTATAATCAATGAATACTAGATCGTGGAATATTTTGTGATGGAATGTTAGAGGTGTTAATCCAGATAAGAAGTGGAACACTTTTAACACCTCAGGGGTGGGCCCCACAACCTACGCGTTTTCATCCCGCTTCGCACAAAACGGTTAACCGAAGGCTGCTACGTGTCCTTAGCCTGACTATTTAAGCTGGCCTGGCTAACCTTGAATTCACGGTATGGTACTAAACTCCTGGCTACAGTAGCTCGGCCCAACCATAATTCGGCCCATGGGCTGGGTCTCATATCCACCTACCCTCAATGGATTCGACATCCTCGTCGACCAGCTTACCCATGCGGGACAAATGCTCAGGATCAACTCTCTTGACCACATTCGTATTTCCAGTTCCCGGCTCAGGCGCCATGCCCTCTCTGGGGCCATACACAACCTGTCCAGTCTTCTAGACCATACGAAGCGTGAAATTGTCCTCGTCGATAAGCTTAACCATGCGGGACAAATGCTTAGGATCGACTCTCTTGGCCACGTTCGTATTTCCAGTTCCCCGGCCCAGGCGCCATGCTCTCTCTGGGGCCATGCACAACCTATCCAGGCTTCTAGACCATACGAAGCATGAAACCACGAGAGTTGGCTCTGATACCATTTGTAACACCTCAGGCTCGGCACACAGCCCAAGCCCACTCTACCAAGGGGTGGGCCCCACCTACATAGCAACCTAGGCGCTTTTGTCCTCACTTTGCACAAAACAGTTAACCGAAGGTTGCTACGTGTCCTTGGCCTAGCTATTTAAACTGGTCTGGCCAACCTTGAATTCACAGTATGGTACTAAACTTCAGGCTACGGTAGCTCGGCCTAACCGTAATTCGGCCCATGGGCTAGGTCTCACAATACTCTATTCGTGATAAGATTCCAGAGAGTGGCTGTGACATTGCTTGTTTGCAAGAAACCAACAAATAGCATTTTGATCAGCACTTTGTCAGAAACATTTGCCCTACTTTTTATCACTTCAAATTCCTCCCTCTGTGGGTGCTTCGGGTGGCACAATTATTGTTTAGAAAGGTGCTTTATTTAGTGCGGTGCTCGTCGTTCAAAATGAATTTCCTCTGTCCATCGAGTTTACTTCCATGAATAATGATAAGAGCTGCATCCTCACAAATGTTTGTATGGACCGTGTACTGCAAATTGGCAAGCGTATAATCCTCTCTTGGTTCAAAATTATATATCAGCTGTTTTGTCTGTCTCCTAATAAAATGGATCTACCGTCTCTGAAGTCTGCTAGGTATTTTAGGAGACATGAATATTTTGTACTCGCTCTGTAGATAAAAAGCTGTCTCCTAATATCAACTTTGTGCTAGTGTACACACATATACGATACAAATGGGCAAAGACTATGAATATGAAATAAAATATAGAGAGTAATTGGTAAATCTGACAATCAGATAGAGATTGCACTGTATCAATATTTAAGCTTAAGTTATAAGCAGAAAATAAAGAGAGCATGATGATAAACAATTTTGATTAACCATATATGCTAAATTTATCTGTGACTTCTAATACTTATATCTGTAAGATTCTACCCATGCATGAATTAAAACAATGAATTACAAATCCTAGCAACAGTTAACTTGTGGTTTCATCACTTCACTAACAATTTTTGTTTTCTTTAGAAAATGTCAAGACAAGAATGTTGACGCTAGACATGCAATGCACAATTGTTTTGTTTGAGAAATGGAGCAATTAAATGGAGACTTTATCTAAAATGTGTGAAACAAGTTTAAAGCACTGCTACTGCATTTTACTTCCAATGTCGGGGCAAATTACATACTCCCTCCTTCCCCAAAAAAATTGATGTTCTAGGATTAAAAAAATGATGCGCCTGGAAAAGATGATGCAAATCATGGGCGTGATGGTGGACAGGCCCAAAAAAAGTAGATGAAAACCCTAGAGAACACGTCATCTTCATCTAATACCCCTACTGGAGGTGGACCTGTGCCAATGCAATTGGCGACTGTGATGTCACTGCTTGAGAAAAAAGGCCTAGGGAAACTGAGCCAGTTACTAAGCCTAAATGACATAGCTAATCTACAGGCTGTGTATGTTACACCTCCGGCCAAGAATATCCCTCCGGCCAAGAATGTCAAAGGCAATGCATGTTCAGGAAAGTGTCTTCATCCACCAGAGAAAGCTACTAGTGGTGAATGTACCTGTACTGAACCCGGTTTGGAAGCTACAGACCGCTCATTAGTGACTGGGACACAAACTTTGCCCTCAGATTAGTCAAACTCGCCCAGGCTCAGCAAAAAGGTGACACCTACTCAGCCCATGCATGCCAACCTCACCTAGGCCAAAGGTTGGGACAAACGGTAGGTCGATATCACCTATTCCTATGCCGTGTGAAACTGATAGCAGTGTTAGACCGGAGAAACCTCGTAGCAGCAGTTCTGCTCCTCCCTTCAGGCAGACAGTTAAGCGATCTGTTGATGTCAAGGTTGATGACTCCGCAGCCGTCGGCTTCAAGCAAGCCGGGCAAAGATGTTCCAGTGAATATTAATGATGGTTCAGGGTTACAATCCCCTTTAGGTACAAATGAAACTTTGTTATCTCCTTTGAATTCAACTGAAGGGCTTCGACGTAGTACACGCACTAATATCCAATCTGCTGATGGAATTTCCACAGCTGACGAGGATATGACAAGCAATGCTATGCGAAGGGCTGCCATCCGAAATTTGGATAGCCCTCCGGAGAAGAAGTTGGTGGCTGCACAGAGTGTGGTGCCGCATTCGCTTTTATCTCCGTTGATTCCACAGCCTGGTACACACAGCTCTTGCCCTGCTATTTCCTTTATTCCTATTTCGAATGCTTCTTGTGTTAGAAATCTCAGTAATTTAGGTTATAAATTAGGAAATAGTAGTGCAGAGTGTACTTTGTCTATCAATGCTTTTAAAAAAAATAGAAGTTGATAGAACGATTATAACACCACCTACAAAACAATTGAAAAAAGGAGATATGAATGCGGGGGTTACTAAACCATTGATTCTTGGTGCTAGTGATGATGAGGCCATCGTAGATGACGACCTGCTCACTCATTTGATGAAGGATGTGTCGGAGGTGGATTTTGAGGACATGGACCCGGACACAAAATTATGTGATCTGAAGGCCACTGCCCGAAAATCGAAATCTAACTCGAGAAAACGTAAGGTCCGGAAAAGGGTTATAAATAAAACCTAGTTTACCAATGAAAGGTTTCTTTATTGGAATAGCAGAGGTTTATCGGACCTAGCTAAATTCCGATATATTTCGGAGGCAGTAAAGGACCATAGTCTAGATTTCATTGCTATCATGGAAATAGGGAAACAAGACATGTCAAAGACGAATTTGGCCCGACTCTCAGGAGGTGCGGATTTCGTTTGGCATTGTCTTCCACCTCATGGTAGATCTGGTGGAATCCTTCTTGGAGTCAATACAGAAATGCTACATCTTTCCTTGATTGTAGAAGGGGAGTTCTATATTAAATTCCATTTATGCAACAAGGCAGACAATTTCAAATGGATCCTTATGGCAGTCTATGATCCAGCCTAGGACGATTTTATATCGGCCTTTTTAGCTGAACTAGTTAGAGCATGCCAACAAAATCCTTTACCCACATTAATTGGTGGAGATTTTAATATTTTGAGATCTAGCAAAAATAAAAATAATGACACATATGTTGATCGTTGGCCTTTCTTGTTCAATGTTGTTATTGACAGTTTTGATCTTTGGGAAATTGATTTGGGACGACAATTTACTTGGGCCAATTCACTACCTAAACCCACATACGAGAGATTGGATAGGGCTCTTATGTCAACTGAATGGGAGTTTAAGTATCCATTAGTCTCATTACATGCCTTGGATAAGGGGGTGTCGGACCACACACCCCTACTCTTAGATACGGGAACAGCGGCCTTTAAGGGGAATGGAAAACAGTTCAAACTTGAACTAAGTTGGTTCGCCCATGAGGATTTCAATGATTGAGTTATTGAGATCTAGAATAGGCCGGTGAAAGGTAGGAATTCAGTCCAACGTTGGAACAATATGTGTAGTGCCTTACGGAGACACTTACGCGGATGGGCTTCCCATATTAGTGGAGTTTATAAGCAAAGAAAGGTCGAACTTCAATCAATAATTAATGACCTAGACATTGCTGCTGTGGTTAGGGATTTGACTGAACCTAAACAAGAAAATCTTGCTCAATCTCAGGATCAACTGACCAAATTACTTAGAGAAGAGGAAATCAAGTACTATCAGAGGGCAAAGGTAAAAGATGTCCTTTTGGGAGATAACAACACTAGATACTTCCAAATCGTCGCCAGTGGTAAACATCGGAAAAAAGAATTTTTCCCCTTGATCATGAAAATGGCAATATGGCATTGCTGAGGGCCAGGCAAACCTAAAAGCCTATATCGCTAGGTTTTATAAGAAACTTTTTGGAGAACATGAGGTTAGTTCCTTTACTCTGGAGAAGGACAGGATCTTTGATGTTCTTCAGGTTACACATACTGAGAATGACGTTCTAACTGCACCCTTTACCGAGCAAGAAGTGCAAGAAGCAATTTTTTATATGAAACATAATAAAGCACCTGGTCCAGATGGTTTTCCAGCTGAATTTTATCAAAAATTCTGGAATACCATCAAAGGGGATCTAATGCAAATGTTCCATGACTTATATGCAGGGGATTTACCGCTTTTTAGTTTGAACTTTGAGGTAATTACCCTTATCCCGAAAGTCCAAGAAGCGAACGTGATTCAATAATATCGGCCGATCTACCTGCTTAATACGAGCTTCAAAATTTTCACAAAAGTTGCAACCAATAGGCTAAATTCAGTGGCAGACCATGTTATTAGTCCAACTCAAACAACGTTTAAGCTAGGATGAAACATTCTGGAGGGTGTTGTCATCTTGCATGAGACTGTTCATGAGTTGCACCGAAAGAACGGAGTGGGGTAATCCTCAAGTTAGATTTTGAAAAGGCGTATGATAAAGTTAAATGGCCCTTTCTCTTTCAAGCACTATGAATGAAAGGGTTTTTGCCCAAGTGGATGAATTGGGTTAAAACTTTCATTTCAGGTGGGAGTGTAGCAATTAATGTTAATGACGATGCCGAGCATTTCTTTCAAACTAGAAAAGGCCTTCGACAGGGCGATCCTTTATCCCCATTCCTTTTTAACATTGTAGCAGATATGCTAGCTATTCTTATGAATAGGGCCAAAGTGGACGGGCAAATTAGTGGAGTAGTGCCTCATCTCATCGATGGTGGATTATCTATTCTACAATACGCTGACGATACAATTCTTTTTATGGATCATGACCTTGAGAAAGCCCGAAACATGAAGCTGCTGCTTTATGCTTTTGAGCAAGTATCGGGTTTAAAAATCAATTTTTATAAGAGTGGATTGTTCTGTTTCGGAAATGCCCAAGACCACCTTGATCAATACGTCGAACTGTTTGGCTGTAAGTCAGGTGATTTTCCAACTAGATATTTGGGAATTCCTATACATTTTAGGAAGCTTAGGAATGATGGGTGGAGGAAGGTTGAGGAACGTTTTGAGAGGCGACTGAGTAGTTGGAAAGGAAAACATCTTTCAATTGGAGGACGCTTAACATTGATAAATTCAGTGCTTAGCATCCTACCAATGTATATGATGTCCTTCTTTGCCTTGCCAAAAAGAGTCCAAAAGAAATTGGATTATTTCCGGTCCAGATTTTACTGGCAAGGTGATGAGCAAAAAAAGAAATATCATTTAGCTAAATGGAGCATATTATGTCAGCCCAAAGACCAAGGAGGTCTTGGAATTCATGATCTGCATATTAAAAATATTTGTCTACTTAGTAAATGTTTGTTCAAGTTACTTACCAAAGAGGGGACATGGCAGCAATTACTCCGCAATAAATATTTAGGATCGAAACCATTAATACAAGTGGAATGGAAAAATGGGGACTCACATTTATGGTCTAGTTTTATGAAGGTGAAGCGAGACTTTTCTCGCTTTGGATCCTTCATTGTAAGGACGGAACACAAGTACATTTTTTGGAAGACAAATGGCTAGGGAAATCGTCTTTACAGGAACAGTACCCGTGTCTTTACAACATTGCCAGACCTAAACACGTTACCATTGTGGAGGTTCTTTCTGGTCCATCACCAAACCTATCTTGGCGAAGAGACCTCATTGGTCCCAAATTAGTAGCGTGGAACAATTTGTTGCCCGTATTGCTAATATAGAGCTGGCCCATGAACAAGATGAGTTTCACTGGAATTTACATCCAAATGGAAAATTCTCGGTGAAGTCACACTATCAAGCGTTATTACATACTGATATCCCAAACATTAACAAACTCATTTGGAAAGTGAAAGCCCCACTGAAAATAAAAATTTTCCTGTGGTACCTACGATGAGGAGTTATATTGACAAAGGATAACCTAGTAAAGCGCAATTGGCAAGGTAGTAGTTGCTTTTGTCACAAACAAGATACAATTAAGCACTTGTTCTTTCACTGCTGATTTGCTTGTTCAATTTGGTCTTTTATTCATGTTGCGACAGGTCTTTTAAAACCCCACAATACAGGTCACATGTTCAATGGCTGGCTAAGAGGTGTCAACAAAGATGTCAAGCTTTTACTCTTGCTAGGAGGAGCTGCGACTTGTTGGTCTATTTGGCTCAGCAGGAATGATATTGTTTTTAAAAAGAAAAAATATTTCTCTTGTGCAGGTTATCTAACCACTCGATGGCTATGTACTTGGGCTATTCTACAGAAGCTAGATTTGCAGGATACAGTTGTAGCGGTATCACAACAGTTGACGCAGGTGGCCAAGGATTTTTTTTTTCTCCCAGGCACATGGGTGGCGGTCTAGTTTACGAATTGATAGTCACTAGATTGTGCCAGGTTTCTTCTCTTTCTTTGGTTGTGTGCCCCATGTTAGGCAGAGGCTCGAAGTTACCCTCTTTGGCTTTGTATCAACTCGATGTATTGCTTCCGATGTTTTAATAAAAGCTTCCTTTATCAAAAAAGATTAAAAAATGAAACTTGATGTTTTAGCTCTTGCCCAATAGATTGAGGTCATATCAACTTCTGATTATGGTCCACATGCCATGCATTCCTTTTAATGAGGGATTTATTTATTCCTTAATTAGCATGGTTCACTTCCCATAAGTAGGAGAGGAGTATATGGATAATTTGCTCTGAGCACTAATATATCCTAATAAAAATCCTAAGATATCAAGTTTCTTTTTGACCGAGGGAGTATATTGGAGCTAGAGGAAATAACAACAATGCAAAAATCAAGAAGGTCATATATTTTCTATAAAACTAGAAGCATATCCCGCACATTGTTGCATGAATTGTGGATGAATTAGAATGAAATTAGACTAAATTACTTATGAAGGAATAAACCATTATAAATTAATAGTAGTGTATGACATGGCATACTATTGACCACAATTAAATGTATGTGATTGGGACTGCTGTGGTGGACTATTTTGCAAGTCGAGATATGTTGGGACAAGCGTCCTGAATAGGTTGGAGAGGTGGAGGCTTCTTGGTGCGGAGAAGGTCTACCGATGAAGGATTGGCCAGAGAAGGCTCCGACGAAGGCCCGGCCAAAGAAGGCCAGCGACGAAGGCCCGGCCGAAGAAGGCTGGTGACGAAGGCCTGGCTAGAGAAGGCTCCGACGAAGGCCTGGCCGGAGAAGGCTTTGACGAAGGCTTGGCCGCAAAAGGCTGGCGACAAAGGCCTGGCCAAAGAAGGCTCCGACAAAGGCCCGACCGGAGAAGGCTCCGACGAAGGCCTAGCCAGAGAAGGCTCCAACGAAGGCCTGGCCGAAGAAGGCTGGCGACGAAGGCCCAGTCGGAGAAGGCTCCGACAAAGGCCTAGCTGAGAAGGCTCCGACAAAGGCCCAGCCGGAGAAGGCTAGCGATGAAGGCCCGACCGGAGAAAGCTCTAACAAAGGCCTGGCCGGAGAAGGCTCCGATGATGGCCCAGCTGAAGAAGGCTCTAACGAAGGCCTGGCTGGAGAAGGCTCCGACGAAGACCTCAACACATGTAGGGAGAGAGTGAGGCGGTGGCTAGGGTTTGCAAAAAAAATAATGGGAGAAGAGAGAGCCCCCCTTGCCCTCATGTTCTTGGCATTATATAGGCAAGCGGAAATTTACAAGCGACCCCTTGGTGGGGGTGTGTTTTACATGCCACTCCAATGGCGCTAGTTGGGCCTCTTCTAGGGGACTTGGCCCATATGAATATGGCATGTCCCAACAGTAGCCCCTCATCTACTTGGTTATGGCTGGTACTACATGACCTAGTAGATGCTCATACTAGAAGAGGTACAACACAACTCGAACCTTAGTTGCGAGGACTGCCCTTCGCAAACCACACGTGCATGCCTTGCTAAAAACTCCATCCCAAAAACCATATGGGAAAAAAGGGCATGGAGAAAAGAGCACGTAAACGACTCTAACCTATACATGTTCTAAGTCCTGAGGCATCTACCTCTGAGTGCCTTGTTCTTTCGGATGTCTTCACCTTTGGGCTTTAGCTTCTTTCTGCACTTCTATGACATAGTTCGCTGGCTTCACTTGGTGCATAGGCCTTCATCTTCAAGGCCTTCTCCAATATATTCTTGACATGAAGGTCTACAGCTCTGAGGTCTTTTTGGCACGGAGGTCTTATCTCTGAGCCTTCTCAGCATAGAGGTCTTCATCTTCAAGGCCTTCTCACGAGCGTCGGGCAAAAAGACTTCATGTTCCGGAGTTGCTGGTCCTCTGATATGCTCCCTTAGCCCCTCTTGGCTGGTGCTTGTGACGTAGGTGTAGTCGATGTAGTCGTAGTTGTGGAAGTAGATGTTCGGGCTAGAGTTGCCGATGAGCCCCTCGAGTCGAAGTGGTTGACAAAGGTGTGGTAGACCTTGGTGTCGAAGGAGTTGATTTAGCCCCTCATGCTTGGCGATGGGAGCGATCCAGCGTAGGCATTGATGCTGAAGCAGTTGACGAAGGTTCTTGAACCCTTGTAGTGGGCAAGGATGATGGCGAAGCCCCTCCTGCTAAAGACCCTCCTGCAAAGATGTTTAGTGGAGTAGATATTGGTGTGGACAACGAAGGTGTCAGTGAAGCCCCCTCGTGCCGATGTATTGGCAGAGGCGAGTCGTCCTGGTTCGCCACGACTATTGACGAAGACCCTCCTGTGAAGGTGTTTGGTGGAGGCGAGGTTGGTGTAGATGTCAAAGGTGTTGGCAAAGGCCCTCCTACAAAGTTGTTTGGAGGAGGTGAGGTTGGTGCAGATGCCGAAGGTGTTGGCGAAGGCCCTCCTAGAAAAAGTTGTTTTGGCAGAGGTGATGTTGGTGAAGTCACCGAAGATGGTGGCGAAGCCCGTCAGCAAAGATGATGCCGATGTATGCGCCGACGCCATGTGTCGAAGGCAGAGAAGTCGCGTGAAAATACACCTAAGTTGATCTCCTGCATTTTTTAGGGACTTAGGTTGGGCGTTATAGCTTCGTCGAATATCGACTTGCTTGCAAGTCTTTCGGCACTTAGAAAGACGCTGGCTTTCTACTTGTTGCAAAAGATGATTAGTTATTTCATATAATATGCAAGGGGTGAAGTTTTTGAAGGTTTTGAGAGAGCGAAGGTCCCGATGCCTGCTGCAGACAGGTCTTTGTCGGGTAAAGCTTTTTGAAGCTTTTGAGAGTGACGGACCCGATGCCTGATCATGGACAGGTCTTCGTTGGGTTACAGCGGTGCAATGCATTTATGTAATGCATGTATGTATGTGATGATGCAAGTAAGTGGATTTGCATGAAAATATTAAAAGGGGTAAACATATTATACACCCTGCAAAAATGATGGTTATGCTTGAACAAAAGATAAGCTTTGCATATAAGAAATAATGCCCTCGAATGAGAGGGTTGTAGTTTCGGATGGCTAGCGAAGGCTGCCATTCAAGAACCTAGAAGGTTATAGATGTGACTTGTAACATTGAACATAAAAAGGATCAGTTCCCTGCAAAGGTTAGCTCAGATAAAATTTGGTTAATGCATATTATAAAAAACTAAAAAATGAACAATACATCCTGCAAAGAAGAGGAAAACATGCTAGTGTTTATGGATTCGAAGGTTTGGTGGTTGTCGAAAGTCGATCTCTGATGGAGGCTACTGGCTCGAAGGCTGCTGACAGACGAAGGCTGTCAAATGACGAAGGCTGCTAAGGCCCTGTTCGCTTCTCTTATAATCCGTCTTTTTCAGCTTATTTTTTCAGCCGGAACAGTGTTTTTCTCTCACAACAAATTAGCCAGAACAGTGTTTTTGCTTGTTTTTTCAGCGAAGCGAACAGGGCCTAAATGACGAAGGCCACCAGCTAATGAAGGCCAATAAGTGACGAAGGTTGCTGACAGCGAAGGCTACTGGCTGACGAAGGCTATCAAATGACGAAGGCTGCTAAATGATGAAGGCCGCCAACTAACGAAGGACAATAAGTGACGAAGACTGCTGGCTGACAAAGACCAATGACTGCGAAGGCTGCCAACTGATGAATACCAATGACTGACGAAGGCAATATACTAATTATATCTAGTGATTAAGGCTGGACGAAAAACTCGAAGCTCGTTAGCTCGCGCGGCTCGTGGCTGGCTCGACTCGGCTCGGCTCCGTGCCGAGCCAAGATTTTAGCTCGTTAGCTATAACGAGCCAACTCGAGCCAGCTCGCGAGCTAAACGAGCAAGCTTCCAGGAAAAAAAGTATCAAAACTTATATTAGTTTTTGTATTACTTTATATCTTGCACTTTATAATTGACTGGTAACTGATCTAGACCCTACAAATTTGGGATTATTATTACTATATTATTTTGTTTTTAATCGATATATGGATACTCCTGGACCGTATTATTTATGGTATGGAGTATGGACCATGAATACTGTAGTATTTTATTATTCTTGTATATATATTAGTGCATATTAATTTTTTATTCGATTTAAGGTTGTTAGATGCATTTCTTTTGTATTATTATTATTCTCAAACTTTAGATAAATGCAAATATTATATTTTGTGTGTTTTTTTATACCTGGCTCGCAAGCTTAACAAGCCAGCTCGAGCTTTTAACGAGCCGAGCCGAGCTGGCTTTCTGGCTCGTTAGGATAACGAGCCGAGCCGAGCTAGCTCATTATCTTAACGAGCCAGAACGAGCCGAGCCGAGCCGGCTCGTTATCTAGCCGTACTAGTGATAGATGAAGGCCATTGACTAGTGAAGACAACTGACTGACGAAGGCTGTTGACTAGCAAAGGCTGATAACTGACGAAGGCTACTAAGAACCAATAATAGATGAGGGCCACTAACAAATGATGAAAGGCGATGACTGACGAAGGCCAATAACTGACGAAGGCTGCTGATAGACGAAGGTTGTTGACTGATGAAAATCATTGACACATAGAGGATCACTGAGATATCTGACGAAGGTTGAATATTTCATGAGAACCGCTGATTGATGGAGAGTACTGACTGGCGAAGACAAATGATTGTCCAAGACCACTGACTGTCGAAGGCCAATAACTGATGAAGACCACTGATTGATGAAGGCAAAGACACTAACTGGCGATAATCACTGACTGACGAAGGCCAATAACTGATGAAGATCACTGATTTACGAAGGCGAAGCCACTGACTGGCGATGGTCATTGACTGACGAAGGCCAATAACTGGTGAAGATCACTGATTGATGAAGGCGAAACCACTGACTGACGAAAGTCGTATACTACAAAGAGTGATAACTGACGGAGGCTGTTGAGTGACGAAGGCTGATAACTGACCAAGGCCGTTGACTGACGAAGGCTAATAGCTGACAAAGACCATTGACTGACAAAGGCTGATAGCTGACGAAGGCTGAATTTCATGGGGGCTACTATCTAACGTAAACTATATATCTTGGGATTGTAAAAAAACATGCATTCAATGAAGAAAATATACTCTAGGGAGGGTTAGCTTGGAAGAATAAGAGATACTTACAGTGTTAGTAACAAAAAGAGATTCAACAAAATTAAAAAAAGTGTTTTTAAGTTAGTCGAGTTAGGGCCAAGCATGTATATAGCCCTCGGGCCATGCTTTGGTTGTGGCAAAGGTCACAATAACTTTTTTTTTCACATTGGTGACAAATTGTATGCGAAGGTTAATTTTCAAAATTTGCCTTGTGAGGCGAAGGTTGGTTAAAAAATGTGATAAAATAAATCACAAAAAGCAAATTCATTAGGCAGTATGAGCTAACCAGAATTCATAAGCTCGTGAGAAATATTCGCTTATGCTGGTTTGGTTCCTGTACAAGGATACTTTGGCGTGATAGGTCGTGAATTCTCAGCTACAAAGACACGAGAGACTTGACAATGGTCGGAGGTTAGCTTATAAATAAATGAAAGAAATATATTATTTTGGACGAAGGTAAAAGTATTTGAAAAACTCTTTGGCCTTCGCCACGAGGTTAAAACTAATAGCAGCAATTAAATGATCATTTAATTTTAATTTTGTATGCATGCTGGATTATAGTAGTATGTACTTGCGTAAGAGCTGCAGAAAGCTTTGTTACCTGTGCTTCTTAGTGCATGCGTTAGCAACGGGTGGTTAACCTTCGCCTGGGCTGCTGCTGAAGTGCCCTGTTGCCGCGCCCAACTTGATCTTTGCCTGGGCCGCTGACAGAGCATTGATGTGCGCCACTTGACAAAACCCTCGTAGGCCATTTAAGCTTTGCATGGGCCAAAGTAGGCTGCTGGAGCTTTGTTGTTGACAGGTTATGCTCACTGTATCAAAAAGAAAGACTAGAGAGAGCAGCAGAAACGCGAAGATACGTTAGCTGCATGGCTCTGCTTGCCAAGAGAGACATTTCGCTGCATGCCTGTCGGAACAGACTCCGTCCTTTGGCACCTAAAATCTTTGGTCCACTACTTCCCAAAGTTCAGAAATTTAAAAACCCAAATTGAATCCAGAAATCCAAGTCCGAAGTTCTAGCCTGCGGGAGATGTGAGAAACTAAGAATATGATACTGCCTTCTCCATTATTAATTCATGACCTGCACACATTACGTACAAGAAACTACATGGTCTCTTGGTTAGCATGTAGCGTGTAAAGAAGGTGCCCTCACCGGAGGTTCAAAGCTCAGGTGTGAAGTTGTTCAGCTTGTAGAGTTTTACGAGTGAAACTTAGCAACTTTAGCTTGTTCAACTAATTAGCATGCCACGCGAGAGAAATGATGCTTAAAGGTTTCGAATTAGAAACCTGTGCAGATATAAGCTTTGCTTAAAAAAATGATCAGCTGCGTAGATTACTTATCTTGGGGCTATTTTATTGTGTGGGCCTTCGCAGCTTGAGGATCTTCCTGCTCGGACCTCAGAGGTGACGGGCCGGAACGGCTTCATGCGCGGAGGCATGTTCCTTCGCTTGGAGTGGACTGTCGCGCTCGCGTCGGATCATTGCGGACTTGCGGTCGCTGGCAGCCTGTACCTTCACGATTTCCGCGTGTGACGAGCCTTCGTGCAGTGCAGCATCGAGGACCTGGGCTTTGCGTATCATGAGAACGACCTGCGCGTGCATAGAACACAAAAACTTGCAAGGTCTTCTTGTTAGCATGCGTATGTGTGCTCACAGATGTCTTGAGGTCAAAGACATGGTGCTTCATGAATTTTTGCAGCTTTGGCGGTTCATTTTTTTCTCTTTAAACAAAGATGGCCGAAGGCACAGGTGGCTTCGGTTTATGAACAGCCGAAGGCTTTAAAACTTTTTGGCAATTTTTTTTAACAAAAATGGGCGAAGGCATGGTTGTTTTTGCAGATTTTTTTCTTTAGAAAAGCGACTGAGCTTTTTTTTAATAAAAATGGCGAAGGTTGGTAAAAGGTTAGGTGACTTTTGGCAAAGTTGAAACCTAATGTACCGATTCCGCTAGCTACGAGGGTTTAAGGAGATTTTAACTTTGCCCCGAGAGTCTCACCTTTCCTCGCGGGTTCTCATATGTTGAAACCTTTACTCTCAAAAGATTTATTCGTGCCGAGCACGGTGGGCGCCAATGTTAGGACAAGCGTCCCGAACAGGTTGGAGAGGTGGAGGCTTCTTGGTGCAGAGAAGGTCTACCGATGAAGGATTGGCCGGAGAAGGCTTCGACGAAGGCCTGGCCAGAGAAGGCTGGCGACGAGGGCCCGGCCGGAGAAGGCTCCGACGAAGGCCCGACCGGAGAAGGCTGGCGACGAAGGCTTGGCCAGAGAAGGCTCTGACCAAGGCTTGGCCAGAGAAGGCTCCGACGAAGGTCTAGCCGGAGAAGGCTGGCGACAAAGGCCTGGCCGGAGAAGGCTCCGACGAAGGCCTGGCCAGAGAAGGCTCCGACGAAGGCCTCAACACGCGTAGGGGGGGAGTGAGGCGGTGGCTAGGGTTTGCGAAAAAAAATAGTGGGAGAAGAGAGAGCCCCCCTTGTCCTCATGTTCTTAGCATTATATAGGCAAGCGAAAATTTACGAACGACCCCTCGGCGAGGGTGTGTTTTACATGCCACTCCAATGGCACTAGTTAAGCCTCTTCTAGGGGACTTGTCCATATGAATATGGCATGTCCCAACAAGATAGAATGGCCGTGGTGTTTAGAATTATAATATAATATATAGATATACAGATATATAGCCTGTTCGTTTCGGCTGAATTGGCTTATAAGCCATGGCTGAAAGTACTGCTGGCTGGTTTGATGTGAGAGGAAAACACTGTTGACTGGCTGATAAGCCAAGGCTTATAAGCCACATACAGGCTGCCGAATAGGCTGATAGATATAGATGACCTAGTCAATCAAAAGTTAATGTTTCCTCAGTTCACAGGGAGTACGTCGAGGGCAGTCAGTTATACGTGACTATCTCCATCATTCTCAGTGGCATAATTTTCTTAAGAGAATTGACCTTCAATTAAAAACCAAAAGCAATTTCTTCGTACCTACTTGAGATACAAACGATGAGATAGAATTGCTACCAAAACAATTAACTTATGGTTTCACAAACATTTTTTTTTTATTTTTGAAAAGGACAAGCCATAAATGTTGACAGCCGACATGCAGTGTGCAGGCCATATATTGTTCTTCATTCTTGCAAAGCTGATAGGGAGGAAGTTCCAATGACCGACGGGTACGGGCATCCTTAGTTATATTTTGTTGCCAATGTGGTCCTACTAATTGTGAGGTGTGCAGTCTCTTCCTTTGTTTGCATGCATCCAATATATATCAAACACAGCAATTCAGTACTAGCTACTAAGGCAACCACCATTCAGTTTTCTAACTCTCACACACAGAGAGATCCATACAAGAGAGCAGATTTCGACATATGGAGGCGATTACATCTGCTGCTACTGACGACCTAATTGGCCGCGCCATCTCCTTTCTGGTTGACAAGTTGACAAATCGAGAATGCATGGAGGACAAGTTGCAAAGGCTGCAGCTTCTCCTGCTGAGAGTGCGCACGGTCATCGAAGAAGCCGATGCGCGATGTATCACAAACTCTGGTATGCTGATGCAGCTCAAGCAGCTTTCAGAGAGCATGTACCGAGGGTACTATGTGCTGGAAAACTTCAAGTATAGGCCTGTAATTGAGAGTGATGAACAGAAGGTGAGTAGCTCCCGTACACTTGTGTCGTCCATTATTGGAGCTTCTATAAAACGTTTTCGTATGAGTAACAGTACTACTAGTAGGAGCTCTACTGCTGATGATGTCGTCGGTGCTTTGCGGAGCTTGGAAACTATGGTAGATACAATGAAAGAGTTCGTCATACTGATAGGGGGCTGTGAACGTGTGTGCCGCAATCCCTACGACACATATCTTTATATCGATAACTTCATGTTCGGTCGCCATGTGGAAAAGCAGCAAGTTATCAATACACTGCTGCAGAAACATCTCAATAATCAGGGTGCTCCAGCCATTCTTGCAATCATCGGCGCTCATAAGGTTGGCAAAAGAACTCTTGTTTCACATGTGTGCAATACTGACAAGATTCGGAGCCATTTCTCTTCGATGTTGCATATTTCTGGGCACGCCATAAGCAGTATAGAACATGACAAGTTCCCATGCGTGAGGACTCTGGTCGTGATCGAATTTACTTCAGACGTCAATGACGATGATTGGATGAAGTTCTATTCTTGTGCGTCACGCATGGGTGAAGGAAGCAAAGTGGTAGTCATAAGTAGGCTTGAAAAGATTGCAAGATTTGCTACCGTAAAGCCAATCCATCTGAAATTGTTGTCACAAGAAGAGTTTAGCTATCTCTTCAAGGTATTGGCATTTGGAAGCACAAATCCAGAGGACAACCCACAGTTATCATCCATAGGAAATGAGTTGGCAACACTGATGCAGAGATCGTTCATCATGGGAAACATTCTGGCTGATGTAATGAGAATGAATCTGAATACTCAATTCTGGTTCCATGTGTTAAAAAGGTACAAATGGACCTTAGAGAACAATATGTTGTTGTTTGGTGACCATCCAAGAAGAATTTGCTTGGAAGATCGTCCAATAGACATCACAAAATTGATCTATCACTCGGCTCCATTTCGCACCTTGCCAGCTCCTCACGTAGAAGGTGATGCTTCTGCAACTCAACTTCCTAGGGTCAGTTTTGGTGACTTAATAGTAGGCTCAGCTTCTCCTCCAAAGAAGATGTTCGAGCTCATGACATGGGAATCACGGCTGCCCCCTCATTCAAAGATAGTCCAGATCTGTGTTGAAGACAAGACTCAAGATGCTGCCCAATCGAACAAGAAGCAGCGTCGAGGAGTAGCTATATAATTGACAGCACGAACTACATATAGTTTATGTGGCACCATGAAATTATTTTGGGCAATGCTACGGTACCCTAGATGATTCTAGCCCTCTGATCTAATCAAATGAACGGCTCACAGTCATTTGAGGGTACCACAACAAAGCCCAATTATTTTCTACTAAATGTTTAGCTAATGATCTGTCAGTTCTCTAGCTTTCAGCTTTGCTTGCGCTGTCATATAAGTTTATGTTAAAACCTTAGTTGTTCTAAAACATCACATATTTACAAAACAAATAAAGGAAGTATATGTTATAATTTGCTTCCATCTCCTTTCTGGTTGACAAGTTGACAAATCGAGAATGCATGGAGGACAAGTTGCAGAGGCTGCAGCTCCTCCTGCTGAGAGTGTGTATGGTCGTCGATGAGGCCGATGGGCGATGTATCACAAACTCTGGTATGTTGATGCAGCTCAAGCTGCTTTCAGAGAGCATGTATCAAGGGTACTATGTGCTGGAGAACTTCAAGTATAGGCCTATAACGGAGAGTGATGAACAGAGGGTGAGCAGCTCCCGTACACTTGTGTCGTTCATTATTGGAGCTTCTATAAAACGTTTTTGTATGGGAGCTCTACTGATGATCATGTCGACGGTGCTTTGCGGAGCTTGGAAACTATGGTAGATACAATGAAATAGTTCGTCATACTGATAGGGGGCTTTGAACGTGTGCGCCGCAATCCCTACTGAAAGTTTGCATGAGTTCTATTGATCGGTGTGTGAAGAATACATATATAAGTGTCTCCATATCATACGGACTAGGAGAGCTATGGAAAGAAGCCACCGCATGGCTATATACAGGGATCTGGACGCGGTCACCACCACACACACCTATGACGGGTTGGCCGGCTGAATAGGCCAGGCTCAAGACCCAGCACAATCACACACATAGATAGTGCAATCAAACTCTAACACACACACCCCTCCCCCAGCAGTCGAATCGCCGGTGGAATAGACGTTGAGAGTGGGTCAGAACTTCGTAAAGACTAACGAAGGCAGCGACGAACGGAGACGTCATTCTGGCGCCTGGCGACCGCTCGAGCCTCCGCACACGAGCGGGAAACCGTATTCTGGCGCGTGGACGACCACGAGACTGGAACACCGTATATCCAGAGGTTGATTGAAGGGTGTCAGGGCAACCAGTCTAATCAGCATCAGAGTAAATGACCAAGGGCTTGTTTGTTTCCGCTTAAAATCCGATTCTATACGGAAAAAATCGAAAATCCTACCCAAACACCTTAGATTATTTCTTGTCTTTTGGACCACGTTGGTAGAAGAAATCGGCCTTTGAACGCAGCCCCGCGTTCCCTGTACCGCGACACTTCCCCCGCGTTTCTTGCACCGGGGGCCTTTTTCCATCACTTGCCTCTCGCTCGTCTCCCCAGCTCTGCGTGCGTGGGCGCGGCGCCGGAGGACAGAATGGCCTGGACGACCGTATTTCCTTTTCTTTTCCCTTGACGCGTCTTGTCCATTGTAAGCAATAGTGCATTCGGAGAGCAATCAAATACAAAGGACAAGGCTATGGCGCGACGGGTCACGCAGATGGGAAGCATAGTTGCAGCATATTCCCTCAATCCCCAGTTAACTGTCGCCGATGGTTTTCGTATCAAAAGTTTAACTCGATTTATAAAAAATACGTATAACATTTATATCTTCAAATAAATTTATTAAAAAACTAGATTCAAATATCCATCTAATGATATTATTTATGTATTATAAATATTAATATTTTTATATAAATTCAATCAAAGTTGTTTCTCGAAAAGCGAAAATGACAGATATTTCAAGATAGAGGGAGTATATAAAAGAAGAAAAGGTAAACAAGTCTGCCATGCTCAATTTTTTTTAAGAAAAGGTAAATATTAATATTTTTATATAAATTCAATCAAAGTTGCAGCATGAACCGAACTACAGTTGTTCATGACCTGACTGCTCTAAGATGTAGGACGCTCCATATGCTAAACAAGTGTTTCCACCATGCTAAAGAGTTGGCCCCGTTCGCTTCACCTTATAATTCGTACTATTCATCTTGTTTTTTTCAGCCAGAAAGTGTTTTTCTCTCACAGCAATTCAACTAAAACAGTGTTTTGGCTTGTTTTTTCAGCCAAGCGAACGGGGCCCAGTAGTAGCCTAGTAGGATAAGAATGGCTTCATTTGCCAGTTCTAATTCTAATCGCACACATAGCCTTCCATAGAATGGATTGCTCTTTAGCATGGTCCAGCGGCAGCCACCGCACGCCGGCACTGGAATAATGCAGCTCACTAACAGATAAGGCTATTTGCTCTTCCAGACATAATACTGAAACAAAGACCTCCGCTGGCAACAAGCAAGCATCAAGCCTGGAAAGAGTTCGAAATAAGGAATGTCAGGAACACCCAATACATACACCATATAAACAAATACACAATATAAACCTGCATGTTCAAAAAAGGGGGGAAATGCAAACTTCGGAACAAAATAAGCCTATTCAGACATTAAAAAACCAACATATATAGAAACCTTTGGGAGCTGTTAACTTTTCCCTGTGACCAAGAATGCTATGGCATAATCCACTACTTGGCATGGATAAGATGTGTTCAAATAGATGATTACATCCCTTATCAAGAAAAAAATGATTAAATACTCCTGCAGACATTATTTGCATTTCTGATTTTATACCAAATTTCAAAAAGTAAAGGTTGCTTATATACCAAATTTCTGATTCTATACCAAAGAGCAGTGCACCACAATTTAAATTGACAATGTATCTGACTTAATGCTTCACATTGTCTTCTGAATATTGAGCGAAATGCAACAAAGCACACCAAGGACGGTTTGGTAGTAGAAGCTAAAATGTATATGCAATCATGATAATTTAAAAAACATTTACATCTAAATACCAACTTCTAGCAAATACTAATTGACATGTAAAAGTTATAAAATGAACACCAACTATAAATCCCCTGCAGATTATAATATATTTATAAAAGTACAGAGATTTTTATCATATTTATAGACAGAATATATTATACACAGGGACTTGTAGGTTTCTACTTCTACACTGAATATGTACCTTTTACCAAGATTGTTAATATAGCATTAAAAAATCCAAAATACCACAGGGAACTAACCACCTATTTGGGGGTAATGGCCTACTGATTGGATTGGCCTGACAAGACAATCCATGGAATCTGATTGAAGTTTATCCAAACCAAACAACATCTAACCTCTAATGAATAGTTACATATTTTACAAACAATTGAACCAAATTATACAAAATGGTAGACACACAGACTTACTCCAAACCGTGTTTCTTGCTTTATCAACCATTTTGGCTCAGTTGCTCCAGAATACATGAGTCCTTTATTCCTACAAGGACACAAAGTATTTAATCAGTTTGGAATTTTAAGATAGAAAATTTTAGCAGTGTCAGTTTACCATGGATCAAACAATGTGACAACCACATTGACTCCTTGAAACAATAAATAATCTATGAACAATAAACAAAAAGGCAAACTTAGCTGGAAAACAGACTTACCAATATCTACGATAGCAACAAGTAAATATATGATGAGTGAACTCATGGGGGCTTGGTGGCAGCATCTCTACAATGTCTCCATCACTGGCTGGAGTCCACATGCCAGTACCCACACTGGTAGAGAACCGAGCTTTACTCCCGGTGGGGAACCCCCTCTAGTCCCGGTTCCCCATCCGGGAGCAAGCATCCGGGACTAAAGGGGGGGTCCTTTAGTCCCGGGTCAGGAACCGGGACTAAAGGAGGACCTTTAGTCCCGGTGGGTAACACCAACCGGGACTAAAGGTGCCTCTTGACATGCCACGATGGCCGGCACCTTTAGTCCCGGTTGGTAATACGAACCGGGACTAAAGGTTTTTTTCTTTTTTCTTTTCTTTTCATTTTTTTGTTTTCTTTTCAAAATAGGTTTTCGAAGTCGTATTGTACGCTGCTAATTATACATTTATATGCGCATATAGTATGTTTCGGTTCAAGCACAATGAACGTATTAAATCACACAATTCAAGCATAGAAATATATATATATATATATATATATATATATATATATATATATATATATATATATATATATATATATATATATATATATATATATATATATATATATATATATATATATATATATGCATGCATCATATATATATTTACATGCATGCATGCATATGTGTATTTTACATTATATTATTTCATGTGCATATATTACAAAAGATTGCATTATAGTTGTTGTGACATAACAAGTTTCTTCTCATCCTCTAGCTTGGCTTCAATGGCAGTGTTGGGTCGAAGTAGAACTCGCCCTTGGAATCGATGACCTGCTCATTAAAAAATCCGGCTATAGACTCTTGAATTGCTTTGATTTGGTCTTGCCGTATGACCTTTTCCTCCAACCATCGAGTCTACAGGTTTGAATTAAAGGAAAATAAATTAATATATGTACATATATATATATATATATATAAAGACATAGTAACACAATCAATAATAATAATTAAATGAATATATAGTGTATTTTTAACGTACTTTGAGTCTCTCTGTAGGAGTTCTTTGGGAGAGCACCTTGATAAACTTGCAAACATAGTAACCACAGTAGTTGTTCCCCTGTTCCTGCCTCAGACACCACTTTACGAGAAAAAGATTTGTCATCCAATCTGGTGATCCGGTGAAAGCTATATGTTTAATTAATAAAGATGATGCGATTCAGGGGACTTACTTTCAATGGGATTACATTCAGTGGCGCTTTGCATTTTTCCATGTGTTGCTTCTCAATAAAGGTTTTCCAAACACTGCCCAATAAAAAATTTGCCACGTCATCAGATATAGTTAATCATCATGTTTGTGTGTATATATAGTTGCTAGAGATCCCGAAATTACCTCTGGATAATATCTATCATATCTTGGTAGTCTTGTTGTGGTTTTCTCATCGAGTCATAGATTATCAAGTGACTTTTCACCAGATCGATGTCCATCAATATCCAGTGATTGCTGCATGTGTTTATAGGATATAACGCATAACACTCATTAATTAACTAGAATCAACATATGAGCCATTAAGGCTATGATCGACATGATTAACACTCACTTGAAGTTATAGGGAAAGAGTATATCCTTCTTGTGGCATTGGTTCACTAAGAAGTTCATGATGTTACTCTCTGACTCAGACTTCCAATTAGTCATTGGAGTAATTGGGTCTTTGAATACTATATGGGGATCAACAAAACCAATTTCATTGCAGCCTTCCTTTCTGAGCTCTGTCATTGTAAATCTGCATATATATAGTACTTGTTAGGATAATTTATATGCATATGCACACATATGATGAGTTTAATAATAGATCGAAAGAATTATTACTTACAGGCAATAGCAGCTAATGATAACTTTGTCCAGAGAGGTAAGGTGGCATAGTTGATGAAATTCTGCAAAGTCAACATACATAACATCATCGCCACGGAACCAATGTTCGTCTCTAATTCTGACACCAACGCAGAAGTCTCCACTGGTAGACGCCTGCATGTACCACTTGTTTAGCAGGTACATTTGCGTCCCCAGATCAGATAAGGCTTGAGGGTTGTATAGACTCTGGCCTAGTACAAATTTTTTCTTCCAAATATCAACCTCCGCCGCACTCTCAATTTTTCCATCACCAAACATCTGGTAAAGGTCGAGACCAGTCTCATCAAGAAATTCACCAAGGTGATCCAAATCGACATCCGGAGGTATGTTTGCCTGATGCATTAATCCTAAATTCGAACCATATTCATTACCAACAACTAGCGGGGGGATTGATTGGTGCGCTTGTTGTCCGAGTTGGGCAACTCCTTTCCCTGCCCGCTTCTTTTTCTGTGCCGCCGCAATTGACTTGGTGAGAGTGCGGTCATAGTCTGATAACGTTGATTTGGACGGCTTACGAGATTCCCGCTGTTGATGCTGGTAAGAAGTCACCTTTTTTCTTAAAATATCCGGAGCTACGAAGAAGTACGGTTTCTCTGGGTTTCTCCTTGCTTCTTGATTCATTTTAAGTTTGTCATAGAATCTAGACATGTCTTTTTTATATGCATCAGTTCCTTCTTCCTTCTCTTCAGATATTATTTTGGGAATAGCCCTTGGTTTCACGGTGGCTTTCTTTGCAGGCGGGGACTGATTCTTCGTTTGAGGGGCTGGCCTCTTGCTAGGCTTCTTGGTAGGCGGGGGCGGGGGAGGCGTTGGAGACCTCCTTGGAGGTGTTGGCAGCGGCGTTGGAGACCTCCTTGGAGGTGGCGGCTGTGGCGTTGGAGACCTCCTTGGAGAGGGTGTGGATGCAGCCTCGTCTTCCAACACAATGTCATCGTACAGAGCACTATGATGATCTGGCGATTGAACAATTGGATTTAGGTTGGGGGAGGATCTGCTACAAAAAAAGGAATGACATATTATTATGAGCAGATTGTTAATTATTTAAGCCAATACAAATTAATGATGTAGTGTTTTCATCCGCACGTACCTATGGTGAGGTAGTTCAGAAGGAGGTGGAGCCGACATCCCTGGAATGATGATGTAGCGCTTGCGCCATAGAATGAATGTCTTCTCCGCTTCTCCTAGAGTCTTCTCGCCATCACCTCCAGGAATGTCAAGAGGCAAATCACTAAAACCTTTTTCAGCTTTATCTACCGAGATGGTGGCATATCCTTCTTGGATTATATTCCCATGAATCCTTGGTGTCTTGGTTCGGTCGATAGGATTAACAAGACCGATAGCCACCTTGATTGTGGAATTCTCCTTCGGAATGTGTAGCTCACACGTTGTACAAGGTTCAGTGACGTCATCCACAGGGAAGCGCAGTCCTGTGTCCCCTTGATTTGGTATCTCCGTGGAAGCGCAGCTGCTTTTCAACTGAACAGATTGGCTAATGTTGATTCCTGGCTCTGATGCCTGCTTGCTTGCACTCACTGCTATTTGCACTTGCCTTTTGATTTCCTCCTGCATTCTCGCTTCAAGGTTTTTTTCCCGCTCCTGTGCTTCACGCACCGCTTCCTCCAACCTCTGGAGCCGGTGTGCCTCTTCTTCCTTCTTTCTCTGGCGACTTCTGTAGGAAGGTCTGTCCTGAGGGAATCCATGCTCCCACGAGACACTTCCTTTGCCTCTAGTTCGGCCACCATGTTCAATAGTCCCGATGGCGTATGTCAGCTCATCCTTCTCTCTGTTGGGCCTGAACTCACCACTAGCAGCAGCTCTCTGAGCATAAAACAATCTTTCTGCTGCTTCTTGCAGTCTTGCGCCATAAACGCACTTCCCTGTCTCCTGGTCTAGTGTTCCCCCATGAGCGAAAAACCAATTCTTTGCACGTTCTCCCCACTCGAGTGATTCTGGTCTGATACCCTTGGCAAGAAGGTCTGCTTCCATTTTGTTCCACTTCTTAATGGCAGTCGGGTAGCCACCTGATCCCAAGGTATGGTGGTATGTCTTCTGTTGGGCATTACGTTGGTTCTTTATCACCCGACTCACACCCTCTTCTGAAGTCTTGTACTGTACAAACTCATCCCAATAGGGCCTCTGCTTTGAGATCGGGCCTGGGACAGTAAAATCTGGTGCTATGTTCTTCTTGACATACGTCGTGTATAGGTGTTTCTTCCAAGTCTGAAACTGGGTGGCCATCTTCTTCATTGCCCAATCCCTAACTCGCTCCTTCAATTCATCACCATCTATTATATCATCATAATCATCTGTTTGGAGCGTGAAATGTACCAAGACATCATTCCAAATTAACGCCTTGTCACGATCGGAGACAAAACTGATATGAGGAGCATTGGTCTTCTTCTTCCATTCACGGGTACTAATCGGGAGCCGGTCCCGTACAAGGTAACCACAGTGGTGCACAAATTTCATTTTATTCGGCCCCCCCGGTTCTCCTGTATCCACATTGAACTCCGAGATGATGAAGCGACCCTCCAAAGGCTTTTTGGGACCTCGAACATTTTTACTCTTCGTTGTAGTTGTTGATGTCGATCCAGAGGGCTACAAAACATAAACATTATTTTTAATGTCATGAGCACACATAAGACATATGATAATATATATATATAGCTAATAATAAAAAATATATACTTGGCCAATATGTTGTTGCTCATTTTGTTCAAGAGCTAAGTACTGACTCCCGTCATCTACATCCTCTTGCACGTTATTTTTAGCACCATCATCGCCGGCAACTTGAGTGCCAGTGTTGATCAAATTCATCATCAACTCCTCCTCATCCATGTGCTTATGCGTAATCCAAGCTTCAGTCTTCCCTGGAAACTCGGATCGTAAGAGATCCTTGTGTGTCTCAATATACGGATCTACCAAAGAGGAGTTCTGTAGAACTGTGTAGTGCGCTTTATTGAAATAATCATCATTCGTACCAATATATGTTTTCCTCCCTAGTGTCCCCTTTCCGCTTAGTCTCCCCTCATGTCTCGATTCAGGAACACCAATCGAGTCAAGGTCGGGAATAAAGTCAACACAGAACTCAATGACCTCTTCTGTTCCATAGCCCTTGGCGATGCTTCCTTCTGGGCGAGCACGGTTGTGAACATATTTCTTTAGGACTCCCATGAATCTCTCTAAGGGGAACATGTTGTGTAGGAACACAGGACCGAGAGTGAAAATCTCCTTGACTAGGTGAACTAGGAGGTGTGTCATAATATCAAAGAAGGAAGGAGGGAACACTAACTCAAAGCTGACGAGACATTGAACCACATCATTCTGTAGTTTAGCTAGATCAGTTGGATCAATTGCCTTCTGAGAAATTGCATTGAGGAATGCACATAGCTTTACGGTGGCTAGACGTACATTTGGAGGTAGAATTCCTCTTAATGCAACTGGAAGTAATTGCGTCATGAGAACGTGACAGTCATGGGACTTTAAGTTACAGAATTTCTTCTCTGTCACATTTATAATACCCTTTATATTCGAGGAGAATCCAGATGGTACCTTGATGTTGTTTAAGCATTCAAACATGATTTCCTTCTCCTCTCTGCTTAGAGTGTAGCTAGCAGGACGTAAGTAATGGCGTCCATCATCTGTCTTCTCTGGATGCAGGTTGTCTCTTTCTCTCAAACAACGCAGGTCCTGTCGTGCTTCAAATGTGTCCTTAGGCTTTCCATACACACCCATAAAGCCTAGCAGGTTCACACAAAGATTCTTCGTCAGGTGCATCACGTCGATCGAGCTACGGACCTCCAGGACTTGCCAATAGGGTAGGTCCCAAAATATGGACTTTTTCTTCCACATGGGTGCGTGACCGTTAGCGTCTTTTGGAATAGGTTGGCTTCCATGTCCTTTTCCAAAGACGACTTTCACATCATTGACCATATCGAGTACATCCTCACCGGTTCGGTTGCGAGGCTTGGTCAGGTGGTCTGCTTTCCCTTTAAAATGCTTACCTTTCTTTCTTGCGGGGTGATTTGCAGGAAGAAATCGACGATGGCCAAGGTACACGACCTTTTGACATTTTTTCAAGAATACACCTCTAATATCACCGAAGCAGTGTGTGCATGCATTATATCCCTTGTTTGACTGTCCTGAAAGATTACTTAGAGCAGGCCAATCATTGATTGTTACGAACAACAATGCTCGCAGATCAAAGTGTTCCTGTTTGTACTCATCCCACACACGTACACCTTCTTTATTCCACAAAATGAGAAGTTCATCAATAAGTGGTCTCAGGTACACATCGATGTCATTGCCAGGTTGCTTCGGGCCTTGGATGAGCACAGGCATCATAATGAACTTCCGCTTCATGCATAACCAAGGAGGAATGTTGTAGATACTTAGAGTAACAGGCCAAGTGCTATGACTACTGTTCTGCTCTCCAAAAGGATTGATACCATCTGTACTTAAAGCAAACCTTAAGTTTCTTGCGTCATTTGCAAACTCCGGGAATTCTCTATCGATTGCTCTCCACTGGGACCCATCAGCAGGGTGTCTCAACATATTGTCTACCTTACGGTCTTCTTTGTGCCATCGTAACAATTTTGCATGTTCTTTGTTTCTGAACAGACGTTTCAAGCGTGGTATTATAGGAGCATACCACATAACCTTGGCAGGGATTTTCTTACGTGGACGTTCGCCCTCAACATCACCAGGGTCATCTCGCCTGATCTTATACCGCGACGCATGGCATACCGGGCATGCATCCAATTTCTCGTACTCTTTGCCACGGTATAGGATGCAGTCATTAGGACATGCATGTATCTTCTCTATTTCTAGCCCCATAGGACAGACAACTTGTTTTGCTTCGTAGGTAGTGGCGGGCAATTCATTGTACTTCGGAAGCATCTTCTTTTGGATTTTTAGTAACTCTCCAAATCCCTTGTCAGATACACCATTCTTTGCCTTCCATTGCAGCAATTCTAGTGTGGTTCCCAACTTTTTCTGCCCTGCATCACAAGTTGGGTACAACAATTTCTTGTGATCTTCTAGCATCCGCTCGAACTTGATCTTCTCCTTTTCACTTTCACATTCTCTTTGTGCATCACGAATGACCTGACAAAGATCATCAGCCGGCTCATCTTCTGCGGCTACCTCTTCTTCAGCTTCTCCCATTGCAGTATCATTGAAGCACGCACCATCAGGAATAATATCATTGTCGTCCCATTGTTCTTCTTCATCTTCTTCCATTACAACACCGGTTTCTCCGTGCTTTGTCCAACAAATATAGTTTGGCATGAAACCCGACTTGAACAAGTGTGAATGAAGAGTCCTTGAGCAAGGATATTCCACCGTATTCTTACATATGGCACATGGGCAGCACATGAAACCGTCGCGTTTGTTTGTCTCGGCCGCACGTAATAAAGAATGCACGCCGTCAATGAACTCTTGTGAGCGGCGATCAGCATTATACATCCAATGACGGCTCATCTGCATTACATGACATAAATATCATATTAAAACCTAGATCATAATTAATTATTTATACAACATGCGTGCCACCACAAAAGATACAAATTTATGAAAGCATCGCTACAATGTAGACAATCCCAACTACCACTAAAAGAACTAAAGCTAAAATACATTTCAGGAGCACAAGGATTTCGCGACCAATCTCAACTAAAACAGACAGATCCCCCGATTGTGCAACATCTTTGGGCTTCTTCGACTGGATCACTGCCTCATTAGCCGCCGTATCTGCCTGTTGTGCAAGATATTTTTGCACGAGTTCAACATACTCTTCCTCCCAGTAGAAGCCTGAACATCGTCCACTGCCATCCCACTGAAATTAAAACAAAAAACTAGAACTTTAATCACAACCATCATGAAAATAGGTATAAACTAACCATAATCATTAAATACGATAAAATAACTCACATTGCGATCCGGACACTTGTAGAAGATACGATCCTTGTTGGGACCCTCCTTCTTCACTCGGTACTCCATCACAATCTTCATCTCATCACGACACTTGCCGCATGGAATGAGAGGAAGGCCCGGCCTAAGTCGCTTTGGAAACCCATGAGAGGCCGAGGACCCGGAAGCAGTTGCCATCTACTCTCTATACTCATTTTTTAATACACTATAAATTTCTTCTTTTATAAACAAATAAAATTAACAAACTATAAAATTATCTAGATCTCTAAACAATGATATTTTTAATGGTCATTGTGTTCTCGTCTTTTACTGCGGCAGGTAAGTAATTCATATGATATTTCCGCAAATTAACAGAAGAATGGGAATGTACACACATAACAGACTACTACGACGATATCGGGACGTGTGAATAAATAACCATCCGTACTAGTTGACCTTGCTTACGTGATCATCTCGGCGAGCATTTCTCCACCGGACAGCACCGTACTTGGTCAAGGAAGAGCTCCGATTCTATGAGGAAGGGAACACGGTCTCCCACGACCGTTGTCGCTCTCCCTCGTAGAATCAAAGCTCCTCCTTGATGTCCGTTACCGCTCGACAGAGAACATGCTTGCCGAGCTGAACACGGTCCGCAAGTTCAACTAGTACGGATTTTCTATAATTTTCTAACTATTTTCTAAGTTTTTATTTATATATACTACGTTTAGGTACGGTGATTGACAGACTACTACGACGATATCGGGACATGTGAATAAATAACCATCCGTACTAGTTGACCTTGCTTACGTGATCAGCTCGGCGAGGATTTCTCCACCGGACGGCACCGTACTTGGTCAAGGAAGAGCTCCGATTCTACGAGGAAGGGAACACGGTCTTCCACGACCGTTATCGCTCTCCCTCGTAGAATCAGAGCTCCTCCTTGACGTCCGTTACCGCTCGGCAGAGAACATCCTCGCCGACCTGAACACGGTCCGCAAGTTCAACTAGTAAGGATTTGCTATAATTTTCTAACTATTTTCTAACTTTATATTTATATATACTTTAACCTTCTTTCATGTAAATATGCAAGCTTAAAGTGATTTTGAGCTCAAATTGCTTACAAATGAAAAAAAACCACAATAAAGAACCATAAATATATATAGTGAATAAAATGGTATAAGAAAATGGTAAAAAATGAGAGTATGAGATTGGTAACCTTTACAACTGAAGAATCGACGGAGGAATCGAAGAATGGATGGAGGAACAATGGAGGGAGGGAGGAAGCAAGAACACTACTGCAGTGAGCTTCAAAATGTGCTGAGCTCGGGCTCGGGGAGGAAGGAGGAGACGGCCGATTTATAAAGGGAGAACATTTAGTCCCGGTTGATAGATCCAATCGGGACTAAAGGTAACTTTCCAACCCCGGGCGCAGCCACGGCCCGGGAGTAGACCTTTACTCCCGGTTGGAGCCACCAACCGGGAGTAAAAGTATACCTTTAGTCCCGGTTGGTGGCTCCAACCGGGACTAAAGGTCCCTGCCACCTCTGTCTGGCGCAGTAGCCGTTGGGCAGGAACCTTTAGTCCCGGTTGGAGCCACCAACCGGGACTAAAGGTATTTCTAGTCCCGGGGGCAAAAAATTCCGGGACTAGAGCCCATTTTGGCCGAGGATCAAAGGTCTGTTCTCTACTAGTGCCAGTCTGTATACAGATGACAGAATTAGGTGAAACGGAGGGCAGCCATTTGTTTGGTGAGAGTAAAACACAGAGACAGCGTTCCCCTAGAACCAAGGCGTAGTTTCCAATGCTCGTTATAGGCACAAACCTTCCGATGACAAGGTCAGCGAGTCTGTACACTGCTAGATCTATGCAAGACTCATCGTTGTAAGCAACAAGCAATGTCTCTGAGCCACACTCTACAAGGTTGAAAATAATGCTCAATCTGTCCAATGGGCATTCGGCAATCTTCATCAGCAACGGGAAATGAGGAAATCCATCAGCTTCAGTGGTGCACGGTGGATCAACCCGGTAGATGTGTACCTTGTGACTCTGATAAGCGTACTCCACCATATAGATCTTACCATTGGAAGACAAGAGACTTTTTTTCGAAAGATCGGAAGACAAGAGACTCGTGAAAGGTTCCCAGAGAGTCCACCGCTGGTCACCGTCGGTGGCATAAACCACACGGTCCAGGTCAGTAAAGGCGAGCATGACAGTGACGGTGCCTTGGGACTTTGGGAGCTGACGGAAACCGAGGCGTAGGGGTTCATGGTTAAGCTGCGGTTGTAGAATCGAAGGGTCTCCATCGATCTGTGGCAGGAGGGACGCCAGCGGCGGGAGATCGACGATCTCGCCAGTGAAAGGGTGGAGGAGGCGCATGGCGGTGTCACGGTCGCGGTGCAGGAGGAGGAGGCCGTCGACCGAGTCGATTATGACGTGGTCATCCAGGAGCGGGAGGTGGGCACGGACGAAGGCGCCGGTGGAGAGGTTGAGGAAACGCACGAAGCCGCGGAGGTCGGGGTGGCCGGGGTAGAGGCCGTGGCCCTCGGGGAGCATCATCCAGCGGCGCGGGTGGAAGCGTACGTGGGTCGCGGATGTGAGGGCGGACGGTGCTCGCGCTCCAGTGCGAGCATACGGCGCGGAACCGGACGTAGTCCTGCAGGTCGACGGCCAGCACACTCCACCCGATGAGCTCCACTAGATCTGGGGCGAGGGACGCCCAATCCCGAATTGGTGGCATGTTGCCGGCAAGAAGAGAGAGGCACGAGCGCGGCGGGCACGTACGGCTGGGGGAGCCAGCAGCGACAGCGAGAGGCGCGCGGGGAAGGGTCACCACTAGCTTGAGCCTGGGCCTGTAGGCGCCGGGCAGGGTCACCGGAGACCTGGTCGGCGTGGAGCAGCGCGGACGCGAGTGCAGTGCTTGAGGATTCCAAAAGGAGCCTGCCGCACCATGACTGGTTCCCAGGAGGCGGCGGCATCGAGTGACGCTGGCTGCGGTCCCCTGTGGCTCTAGGGATGACGCTCCTCCTCACGCTCCCAGACCCAGAAGGTCGCTCATAGTCATCGCTTGGCAGCTCGGGACTCGCCGACGATTCGAGCGGGTGAGAGAGAGGGAGCAGTGGCGACCTCCACGGCCTTCAGCGCTCCTGATGGCCACTTCGCCAATGTACGCGCCCGCCTCGTCTGGCTGTTCGCCGGGGAGGCCCACCCGTGACGCAGTGCCTCGCTATGGGCCCAGCTCGCACCTGTGGCCCACGACCGCGGCTGCACCCGCGCGCAGCCGGGGCTGCCGCCCTCTCGGGGACGGGACGGAGGATCTAGAAACGGCAGTTGCATTGCCCGCTTTCTGATAAAGATCCAAATGAGAGGCCACGTGGCCAAATGAGAGGCAAGAGTGTAGAATCTCGAGCCCTGCCAAGCTGGGCCGATCGATGCCTTGGCGTACGGAGAAAAATGACCAAACGCGATCTTTCTTTATACATGACTAGCAAATATGCCCGCAACGGGAAAAAATTAAGCGTAATTAAATTAAAATACAATCATGATAGTTTGACATCAATATACTATAACTTTTGTTTTTAAACTATCTATGTGCTGCTACAGTTAGATATCAAGTTTCATTGCTTTCTTTTTTATGACCCATAAAAAATAGAGGCTTTTACCTGTGTGCCGTTATAAAAGTTGGTAATTACCCACGAGTCATTAAAAAAAGTTGAGTTTTCACAGGTGCCATTGCTCTAAACTCTTTTACCCTCCACGCCACTTCCGTCAGATTTGGCTCTAACGATGTCAAACTGCGGGTGTGAAAAGTTAAAAATACCCCCACATCTAAATATGCAATTAAATTTTTTTTTGAGTATCTTAACCATCTTAAATTATAAAACTCAAAACTAAAAAGTTATAGATCTCGTCGAGATCTATAATATTTATATAAAAATTATCTTCAATTAATTCCGTAAAAAATATGATTTTTCTAAGATATATTAATCATATCAAATCATATCTTTTTTATACGGAATTAAATAAAGATAATTTTTATATAAAAATTGTAGATATTGTTGTGGTCTACAACTTTCTAGTTTTGAGTTTTTTCATTTGAGCTCATTAAGATGCTCAAAAAAATCAATTGCATATTCAGACCTGGGGTAATTTTGACTTTTTCACACTTATGGTTTGACACCGTTAGAGTCAAATCTGACGGAAGTGGCGTAAATGGCAAAAGAGTTCATAGCAGTGGTACCTGTGAGAACTCAACTTTTTTAATGGCTTATGTGCAATTACCAACTTTTATAATGGCACATATGTAAAAGTCTAAAAAAATATACTCCCTCCATTTGGCTACAAGCCTTAAATTACGGTTCATCCGTCTGAGACGTTTTCCTTTCCCCAACCACCACGGAGTCCATAGTTGAAATAAGATCAAGCGATTCGTTGTGGAAAAGGCAATGACTTACATGAATTTCACAGCAGCACTCATGCTTCCATCGTCTTCGATCCTCCCACCATGGCAACAACAGTACACGGCACCCCAAATCATATAGAAGCGCCTCCACGAGCGTCCTCCTCGCAAAAACATCATTCCAGGAGCACGAGCACCCTAAGTCCGCCAACTCGCCATCGCTGGTAGGGATGGCAACGGGTCGGGTGAGATGCGAGTGGAGCAAAAACCCGTCCATAATGAGACCTGCAACAAGCAGCGGCATCCGCTAGCGATGAGACCCGTGGGTAAGAAATCACACCCGTACCCGCAAGTCACCCGTTGGGTTTCGGGCGCCCATTAGGTCTGCCACAATAGAACAATAATACATTATTATGAATTTGGAAAATAACAATTTTGTATATATATAAATCTATGAAACCACGTTGCATAGTCATGAATCACAACTCAAAAGTTCATATTTTACATCACAAACCATTACTACTACCTCCACCGCTCCACGACTTGACATACAGTATCACTGCACAAACAATGCAAAAAGAAAAAAAGTAAAGAAAATAGATCAGCACCCACAGCGGTTGAAGAGCCGAACGGGGTGCATGTCGCGAATGCCAGAGTCGCTGGCCCAAACTCTTTATTTGTTTGATAATGATTGGATATGGGCGACCGTCCCGTCTGGATGCGCCTCCCATGGGCCTGTGGAGCTACGCACCCCGCGCCCCTCATGGCCCATCTAAAACTACTCTCCATCGTTGAGAACGGACGCATTTCTCTTCCTCCCAGCTAGCCCCGCTCCTCTCCATTGTGTGCGCCGGCTCCTCTCCATCATGTGCGTCGCTCGCTCCCTCCATGACCGGCAGCGGCCCACTCCTCTCCATCGTGTGCGCCGTCGACTCCCTCCCTGGCTGGCGGCGATGCCCTCCCCCACCATGGCATCCCCTCCCCCACCCTGACGGTGCCTTTTCCCACACCAGCGGCTCCTTCGTGCACCCCGGCGGCTCCTTTCCCACCTCGGTGTCCTCCTTCGCCACACCGGCGGCGCCCCTCCCCCACACCGGCGTCCTCCCCCACCGGGAGCCCCCAATGCCCGCAGATCCGGTGGCTATGCCACTCCTCACGCCAGGCTCTCTCTCTCCCTATGTTGCAATTGTATGTTTCAATTGTTTCAGGAGTTTCAGAGGTATGTTGCATTGGTTTCATTGGATGTTGCAAAAGTAGATCGGGGGATGTTGTAATTGTTTTAGAGGCATGTTGCAAGAGTATGTTTTTGAGTGTTTCAGATGTTTCAGCGGTATGTTTCATTTTGTGTGTTTTCAGACGCATGTTGCAATTTGTGTTTATCTGGATGTTGCATATGTTTCACACATATATGTTGCATGTGTTTTATTCGGATGTTGCGTATGTTTAAAATGGTTTTCAAGTGTGTTTCAGGTGTGTTTTTCAAATATTTCATAGGCATGTTTCAAGTGTTTCAACTGCCTTCAAACGTATGTTACAACCGTTGTATTTGGATATTTCAGTGTTGCATCTCTTCTCCTCCCACATTCTGTTGCATCATCTCTCCCAGAGTCGACAGGGCATCCATACAACGAGGGATGGGTGATGGGCACGATGGCGAAGCTGCCTCCAGAGCAGGATGGGCGTTAGGCAGAGGGGGGCTTTGTTGATTCGATTTGATTTGATTTTACGTGAGGGGAGCAGGCGGTTGCGTCGAACAGAGGGGGCTGCGTCGATTCGATTCGATTCCATTTTACGTGAGGGGAGCGGGCGGTTGCATCGAATGGAGCCATGTTCGTACGCAGGCCTAGGGCTGGTGAAAGATCCTAAATGGCTAGAGAGGGGGTGAATGGCCTATAAAAATTTCTACAACAACACTAAGACAAAGGGTTGGATAACTAAATGGCGTAAAGCAAGTTTTGCGCTAGCACTACTAAAAATGCAAGCCATCTATCCACAAGTCTAGTCATCTATGATCTCTATGTATCACACAAAGGCTATGTCACTACTTTACAACTAGAGAGCAACCTAGCAAAGATAATAACCACTAATTATGCTACTCTACTCAACTAGCTACAACTAGCACTACACAAGTATGTGAGAAAGTAAATACAAGTGCTAGGAATGATATACCGGGCCAGGCAAGAGATCAATCACAATGAATACCAATGAAATCCACGGAGATAAGATGACACAATGATTTTCCCTCCGAGGTTCACTTGCTTGCCAGCAAGCTAGTCCTCTTTGTGGCGATTCACTCACTTGGAGGTTCACGCGCTAATAGGCATCACATGCCTAACCCGCAACCGGGTGCTGCACAACCAACACAAGATGAGGATCCACAAGCCACGCGCAATCCACTAGAGTTGCCTTTCATGATCTCCCATGAGGAAGGCACAAGAACCCCTCACAAATCCACCGATTGGAGCCAGAGACAAACACCACCCTCCGCTCAATGATCCTCGCTGCTCCAAGCTATCTATGTGTTGGCAAATACCAAGGGTAACAAGAGAAATCCGCAGTGAAACATAATCACCAAGTGCCTCTAGATGCAATCACTCAAGCAATGCACTTGGATGCTCTCCAATCTCACCAAATGATGAATCAATCAAGCAAGATGAGTTAGAGAGGAATGACTAGGCTCACATGGTTGTATTCTCAATAGAAATGGTCAAGAGAGTGAGCCCAAGCCAAAAAACACATATTTATAGAGGCCCCATCAAAATAGAGCCATTATACCCCTTCATGTGCTGACTGCGTAGTGATCGGACATGCCTGTCAGGATGACTGGATGAACCAGGGCAGAGTCTAGTCCACCAGATGCTGCCACGTGTTCCCCGTGTTCAACCATAGCTGCTCATCCCCAATGGCTATTAGGCCACGCCCCAATGGTTAAGTGATGACTGAACTCACTAGAGTGCGACCGAACGTGCCAACAGGGAGTCCGATCTTGTGCGCCCCTGCGCCCGCGAGCCAACGACCGGACTCATCGCTAGATGACCAGACTCGTTCCTAGGAGGCAGAGTCTGGTCTAAAACAGAGAGGTTTCAGAGCCAGTTTTTCAAGATTGGACGTGTCCGCTCGAGCATGACCGGACTCGGACCAGTCTGGAGCCGCGTGCCCAAGTTTTGCTATGCCACATCATGTTGACCGGACCCAAGAATAGTGTTCCCAGCATGTCCGATCCTTCTCTGCCAGAGTACGATCGGGGACTCAGAGCCACGCTTCACTGTGTCGATCGATCGAACTCGCCCGGGGAGGGTCCGGTCCTCCCGAGACAAGGGTCCGGTCACTTAAATCACCTTCTTTTCTTCTCCAACTTCTTCACCCTTGCTCTCAAGTGCTCACTACAAAGTGTCTCACCTTTGTGCACGTGTGTTAGCATTTTCACAAAAGCATTTTCAAGGGTGTTAGCACTCACTAGAGTCTAAATGCATATGCAATGAGTTAGAACATCTAGTGGCACTTTGATAACCACATTTCATAATGAATTTCACTCCTCTTCATAGTACGGCTATCTATCCTAAACCCACTCACACCCACTTGGTGTCTTGAGTGGCAAAACAAAATGCTCCTATCAAATATACCTTTGCCTTGAGCCATTTTGTTTTTCTCTTTCTTCTTTTCCAAGTTTGGAGCTTGATCACAATCAACACATGTCCATCTTCACCTCCATGGACTTCATCTTGCTCCACCACTTGGTGTGTACTAACCTATCTCATATTCACTTAGAGCCAAAGGTTAGTAACTTAGGGTTTCATCAATTAACCAAAACCAAAATAAGGCTTTTAGCCGGACGTCCGGGCGCTAGGCTTGCCATTATTTGTTTGCAGCCCTCTAGTTTTATATATAGACAGCTAGAAATCCTAGTCAAATAGATCTCTTCGATCCTAAATCTGAATAGAAATTCTAATCCAAATAGAGATGTATCCGTAGTTTCTACCTTTCTTACCATAATATTAAACAAGAGTTGTTTGGTTTTGGGTTTTTCTTTTTATTTCACCTGCGCGTTCCTGTTTCTATCCGGACTCTGTTCGGCTTTTTCCTCGATAGTTTGTTTTTGTCCGATGTTTTTTAAGATTTTTCTTCTTCCGTAGTTTTTTTTCAATGTTTTTTCTTTTCTGCTTTCCTTCTTCTGTTTTTTTGTCCGATGTTTTTTTCTTTTTTCTTCATCTATTTTATTTATTTTTATTTTGTCTCAGTAGATTTTTTGTTCTTTTTGTCTGAAGTTTAGAAGTCAGATTAGTCTCATAGGAAAAGAAGGAATAGGAAAATAAATAGCACCGTAGACGCACTCCTATTTGAACTCGCTGATAGTAATTAACCATGTATCTGGAACCTAAAAAAGTAGTAGAATGAGGTGATGGTTGTTGGTATTTCTTAACATCTACAGAAGTTAATCTGCAAGCGTACGGAATTACCGTCATAGCTTTTATTCGGAAGTATTCAGGGTATCGTATTTTCATAGGGAATGAAGATATTTCTTCTAGCTAATTCGTCCAAGGACAACACAAGAGGTAAAGTTGGAAAAGGTAGAGACGAATTCCTATGGCTTTTGGGTCTATGAGAAGATAAACTCTACTTCTACTTGCTTACTTCAGGCACTGGCTTCTGGTCTGCCAAGCGATACCAGCCTATGGCTCTACGTCGTACCCGAACGTGGGGGATTACAAGGGACGGGCAGGGCTGTCACCACCTGCCGTCTACCCCTCAGCCGGGGGGCACGAGGCAAACAAAGGTAGCCTCTAGCCTAGACACCACTTCTACGCTATCGACTACTACTCTAGCATTAGCTAGAAACATCTGTCTTTATCAGGAGTCCTCTACTAGAGCATCCGCCATGGGGGCGGACGATGAACCCACAAACAAGTAAAAGTATAGTTTAAATACTCAAAGACTTTGAATCATGAGAATCACGAACACTTACTAAATACCCGTGGAGGTACAAAGCCGGTGTTTGCCGAGGAACAAGCGGGGGAAGGTTACCAACAAGCCTAGCACTTCTTCCCTAAACTCTTCTCTTACATCTCTCCCTATTTCTCTACTAGAGCTAGCTAGGGCATAAGCCCATTGAGTAGTATTGCTCTTGCTCTTGCTTTGGTGCTCTTCCTCTCTTGTGTGTTGTTCAAATGAGGAGAGGGAAGCCTCCTTTTATAGGTGAAGAGGAGGGGGCTCTTTGAATAATGCCTCATCCCCTCATGGAAAGTGCAAACCGACCTCAAGATACGTTGAACCTGGCCGGGCACCTACATAACCGTCATTGCAACGTCGGTGGGAAGCGACCTACCAAAATGGGGCCAAAAGGGGCCGGTTGGGGTATGGCCGCACCCACCGCCACTGAGCCCAAACGCGCCCAGTTTTGGTGAGTAAGCTCCTCTAGGCTTCTTGACTTGGGCCATGGTGATGTTCTGCGAAGATAAGTTGATTTGATTTGGGTTTATCCTTGTTCTCCACTTGTTTGGGCCCTGTTTTGCCTGGTTTTGGGCCTCTCTTCTCTTTTGCTATGTGTAGGATGGAAATGTGCTTGCGTGATTGCGTATTCTTGGTCATATTTCCATGCTTTTCATATAAGTCATCATGCAAAAGATAATTCACCAAAACTAGTGGAACTTGTGAGCTATAAGCCCTAATTCTAAGTTTGGTTACTATTTGTGCAGATTTTATGTGAGAATTGGCGATTAGAAATAGGAATTAAGGACCGCCAACAATGGACGAACATATGAGCATGGCTTATGAGTCCATGTTACATAGACGACCCAATGTTTTGGAATTAGACACTGTATCGCGCTACACAAGAGCTATTCTAACTCGTATGAGCACCGGTTATATTGTATATATAAATCCGGACGGAAGAAACTCTTCATTGTCCGGTAGTTAGAGGGAGACGAACCAAAAAAATGGATGGACCAAAAAATAAGCTGAAATTTTGCATTAGGTATAGATATGAAAAAAATCCATATACCTCTCCTCGAGGTGGTCAGAGTTCGAGTCCTGAGGGACTCACTCTCGTGGCTTTGGCCACAGTGATCGGGGTGGGAAAAAAACTCCCTCATATGCCCCACATTCAAAGCACAGGTATGTGGCCAGTTCATCTCATGGGTGGGGTAGGGGTTTTGGTGTTTTCTCGATCTGCGTGAGAAGATCTTCTTCTAAAGCCAGAATACCCGGGGGTTGTCTAGCCACCGCAGATCGTTAAAAAAAAACAAATACCATGCGCCTTCCAAACAAGGAACAACAACTACTCCATCAACACAACCCTGATCTGATCATTTTTCCTATATTAGTTGAGTGCCCGTGTGTTGCTACGGATATACATAGAATCCTGTGACATACAGCCAAATGGGTCAATAAACATATGTAAAATCTCACAACATACAATAAATAGCGAAATTGGTCCAATATTAAGCAATCTAACCATTTTGTTAGCAGTTTTGGACCGACGAGGATCCATATCAAAGGGCTGACACACCATGTCTAGTCTAAAGTCCTCTAGATGTAAATAGGAGATAGAGGATATACTTTGAATTCTCCATAGCAATGGAATCATTTGTTCAGTGTTGCGCCGAGAATCCCTTTCCATCCTTTTGTTATCTCTCTTTGCCTGCGCTTGCTTAGACCTTATATTTTGCATTCTTCCATGGTCATTTGTCTCGCCTCCCTTTATATCTTGTTAGGCCTATCAATCCACCCAGACCAGACGTGAGAGTGATCGGTTGACTTCCTATCATGTTTACCCAAAACGAGACGTGAGAGTGACCGGTTCACTTCTTGTCATGTTAGGCCTATGAGTCCGCTCGGAAAACACGTAAGAGTGACGCTTGGCTACCTATATCGTTAGGCCTATCAATCAACTCAGACGAGACGTGAGAGTGATCGGTTCAGTTAACTATGAGATATAGTGCGTATAAAAAATGTTCATATCATAGTTATAACTGTGAGATATGCTTTTTCTTATAGAGGTAAAGCCAACTTTTATAAAAAGCACCAAAGTAAACTGTGAGATATACTGCTTATAGAAAAGAAACTATAGAAAAAACCAGGTTCACTTCCTATCATGCTAGGCCTATTAGTCCACTCGGACGACACGTGAGGGTGACGGTAGACTACCATCTTGTTAGGCCTATCAGTCCACTCAGACGAGATGTGAGAGTGATCCAATTAACTGTGAGATATAGTGCTTATAAAAAAAGTCCATATTATAGATAGTTAACTGTGAGATGTAGCTAGTGCTTATAAAAAAGTCTATAAAAAACAAAAAAAGTATATAAAAAACAAGGACGACACGTGAGAGTGGCGGTTGACTACCTATCTTGTTAGGCGTATCAGTCCACTTAGACGAGACGTGAGAGTGATCTAATTAACCGTGAGATATAGTACTTATAAAAAGTCCATATTAGTTAACTGTGAGATGTAATGCTTATAAAAAGTCTATAAAAACAAAAAAAATAAAAAAGTCATTAATTGTGAGACGCAGTGCTTATAAAAAGTCTATTAAAAACAAAAAATAAAAAAAAATCTATAAAAACAAAAAATAAAAAGTATATAAAAGTGCTTATAAAAAGTCTATAAAAATAAAAATATATATAAACAAAAAATAAAAAAATATATAAAAAACAGTATAACAGTGAGGGTTGAACCCACGCCCTTTAGAGTTGTACTTAAACATTTACCAAGATAGGTTGACTACTCGGTTGAGTGGAAGTTTCAAGATATCTATATTAGACAAGTGCATCCGCGTACTTTTTCTTTCTTTCTTTTTTAAATTACACAATGCAACGCAGACACCCACAACACGCATGCACACTCACTCTTATGAACACACGTATGTAAACCCTACCCCTATGAGCACCTCCGAAGGACTGAGCCGGTAGAATCTCGAGATTCACGAAGTCACCACTGACGCCTCGCTGTCGACGGGGTCGTCGTGTACCACTGAAAGCGTAGCGCCGTTAAATCCTGGAATAAATCCCGAAAAATACGAGCATCCGTGCCAAGTCGAGGACTTGAACCTGGGTGGGTAGGCTCCACTAAGGGACCTAACCGACTAGTCTATGATCAGTTCACTTTTCTTTTTTTAGTGGAACTACGTATGGTGTGTTGGGCCTCCCGTATTTCCTCCTGGGCTGGGCTTAGATGGGCCACTCGGCTGTCCCACCCGACGGTGGGTTGGGAGCTCTAGCTCAACCATGGGCATCTGCCGACCGTTTTTTGTTTCTCAAAAAAAATGTCAACCATAAGGCTCACTTGTTATCGTGTGGCGGTTAGTACTTCACTCGGACAAGTGTGAGGGTGATCGATTAACTTGTTATAGCATGGTGGCTAGTAGGTCACTCGGACAAGACATGAGAGTAGTCGGTTGATTTGTTATCGCGTGGTACTTCACTCGAACAAGATGTGTGTGTGGCCGATTGATTTGTTATAGCGTGATGGCTAGTAGGTCATTTGGACAAAACGGAAGAGTGGTTGGTGACTAGTTATCAAGTGGTGGCTAGTAAAAATAAAAAGGTTTTCAAATTATTCATTACGCTGTTGCTTTGTTCACCAAGATACAAAAAATCGCGCTAATTAGAGTTAACACGGACCGGTGTTGCTTAAATAAGTTAAATAGAAAAAAATCAAAAAAGGCCATGGTAGGGATCGAACCTACACCCTCTAAAGTTAGAGCTGCAAGATCTACCACTAAGCTATGCTAGGACGCTCAATCAGTTGAAGTTAAATTTGTTTATCTGTAAAAATGAATGCGTAAAAGTGCAAGGACCTAATAATGTCTAGTTTTTTTAACAGCCCACTAATCCTTGAAGGATGCAGCCCAACCCATGATTACGTTAGCTCGTATGCTGCCGAGTCTATAGGGATACCTCACATTCTATGTGACTCTCGTCAGAAACTCAGAATAATGATGGACAGAGAAGGGGGATTCCCACACGTACCTCACATTTTTAAACACATTTATGTACAAAACAATGATTCATAGCATATTTTGTCCAGTTGCCAAACGTTTCTGACAATACAGTGAGTCAGCAACAACTCTTAAATAAAGTATCAGAAAATGAGTACTCGACAAATGTGTCCATATGAAAAAGGTAGAGTCCACGGAAGTAGCACAGAGATGCAAAACTATTACAGCAGTTCAATAATCTAACACCCTTTTATGTAGAGAGGATGTCTTATAGCGATGGTTCCGTCAGGTATCATCCGCACTGTTCATACAGGTATGAAAATACTGTTCATACTAGAAACAGATAAGAAGGGACAAACAGCTCTACACATGACTTGAAAAGGCCAAAAGTTTGGGACCAGCTTTTAGGCTGGGTTGGGCTGGTATGATAGTACTGTTCATGCTGGTATAGAATACTGTTCATGCTGGTATTCTGTGAGAGAAAAACACTGCTTCGGCTGGAAAAAAAATCAGCCAGCCAGCCAGCCGAACACACTGTCCCAAACTTTTGGCCTTTTTCAAGTCGATGTGTAGAGCTGTTTGTCCCTTATCTGTTTCTAGCAGAAAATTAACAATGTCTTGCCATTATTTCTTGCAGTCCTAGCAAGGCTTGCATGTTTCTAGCAGAAGATTAACAATGTCAATGTGCCTCTGAGTTGCAGCAGTGTCCAAAGCTGTGGCATTTATAGAATTTGTTCTCATAGCTAACACGGGAAAAGCCTGCAATAGCTCTTTCAAGACATCTGCAAAACCAAAATTGAACTAATATGAGTTGTTTTACCGAAAGAACAAAGAAGAGAATATCATACATGCTTTGCAAAAGAAATATCACATTCATGGATATGAAGTGTACAATGCACACAAGCTGGTCAGCTATTGTTATTCACCACAGCAGCAAAAATGTGGGTACTAAACTCAATTTTATGAAAGCTTATAGAAAGTCGAAACTGGTAAAAGGTCAGATTTCATAAACTAAGGGCGTCCTCAGCGGTGCGCTCAAATCGCCGGCTGAGCTGGAGGCTAAAATCAATAAAGAAATGAAAAAGGCTGAGAGCACAAGTGCGCAGAGGTTAGAGCGGTGAGAGGATTCTTCTTTGGACTCCGTGCGATACAGCGACTCTCTCAGCGCTAGCGCGTAATTCTCTTGCCTCTCAGACCAATACGAGCTCACCTCAGCTGGCGATTTCATCGCCGTTGGGGACGCCCTAAATGTTCCGCTAATGTTCTGTCAGTCTCTAGCTTTTAGCTTTGCTTGCTGTCTGCATGTAGACTGTAGTTTACATGTGCAATATGCATGCATCCACATATAAGTTTATGCTAAAACTTTAGTTGACATGATGACATCACACTTTGTAAAACATCACATATTTACAAACAAATAAAGGAAGTACATGTTATAATTTGCTTATGTATACATTATCATGTACTCCCTGATGTCAAAAATACTCATCACATTTTACTTTGCACGGTCCATGATGCACATTTGACCTTGTCAAATTATTAATACACAATCACGTATTCCTTCAAATTTATGAGACTTTGCAAATATTTTTCAATACAAATATACACATATATATCTTACATCTTTCTGTACTAAATAATTTATGAGTTATTAATGCTGTTTTTAAATGTTTGATCAAATTTTGTTCTAAATGGCATGTTCTTGTGACTGGAGTATTTGGGGCAACTAATAAGAACGGTGTATATTTGATTGGTGACGAGGAATTGAAGCTAAGTCCAGCGGGCCTAGGACAAGGCAAATCTATTGTAGATAGAACCACGGAGCGGCTCAGGATTAATAACGGTATGAAAACACTCAATCAAAGGGAGAAATGACCTCTAGTCTTCTTTTTAAAAGTAGGGTCCCACCTAGGTGGTCCCTTTGCTTTCATCCAAAACTAGGAGAGCATTTTCAAGCAGCTCTCTACATGGTTCTCCACACAAATTTTATAAAACGAAATAGAAAATTAGGTTCCAATAGGTTCTTTGAGCCACTCTCCACTAGTGAAGTAGAGCTATATCAAATTGCCAACTTAGTATTCTCTCCGTTCCAAATTATAAGATATTTTTGGTTTTTTTAAATACGTAGTTTTTACTATACACTTAAATATACACTATATCTAGATATATAGTAAAAGTAATGTATCTAGAAAAGCCAAAACATCTTATAATTTGAATTTTTATTACAGGTTTCTCACCTCTTCCTACGTGAGTGGTGGCCCTCCATGGCCCAGGACCCAAACAAAAGACTTGTCGATGCCTACCTCCCATGCAACCACCACGCTATCTATCACAATGGTGCCCACCACGGCTTGTCGACCTCCCCGTCTACTCGTTTGAGGATTTGCTTGCATGGTTGAGGCTAGCACCGCAGAGGAGCTCCTGCCTAGAGCCAGAGTTTTTTTTTTTTTTTTGAAACAGAGTCAGAGTTTCTCCCTCAAAAGCAGTCATAAAGCCATAAACCTCACGCGGTCTCCATGGTACAGACGGAGAGGCACTCTACCGCCACACTTATTAAAGAAAAAAGATGAAACCGGATCACACTTATTAAAGCCATAAACCACACTTATTATACGAACAAACATTGCAAATGCGAATTCAGGTAGTAGTTTGTTTCTAGGATTTAGAGTCAGATAGAAACAGTGGCGGATGTGGCAAAAATTGACACTCATCTCAAATATGCATCAGAAATCCAACTTTGAGGGTATTTGAATTAGGATATAGTACAGATATTAAATATCTAGATTCATATACAGGTTATTCATTCAGTATTTAAACCTCATTAGGACAAATGGATATCGTGAAATATACATTACGTTTTCATCCCTTACCGCTAACCGCACTGTTTGCCCACCTGCATGACAGCGAAGTTAACTGATGCAGCTCGATGCTATGTGCCTCATTCTGGCTTGGAATGCTGCTACTAGATACAGTAACAAAAACATGGATGCATAGCTTACTACTAGTACTAGCGAATAAGACACTGACAGTTGGAAACCTCCTACACATTGTCAAATACCAATACCAATACCAAGAACCTTTGACATGAAAAAACAGCGTTAGCTGGTTTTGATGCAGCAACAAGCTAACACCAGAAGCAAATGAAAAAAAGTGACACAAATCTCTGAAAAATGCGGGAGCTATATCCTCCAAAACATCATACAGCGATGCAATTCCTGTCAGCGTTGTGGTTCTTTGTTTCGTTCTTAGGGGTGTTAGGGCTGTACAAGAAGATTAACAAAAGCAAGGCCTCAAAAGCACTGCACATTATCCTTTTGGATTAGGTGCTTACAGGGTCCCTGTTAGCGTCAGTTCGCTCTCACAAGTAACTTGCCTAGCTGTTCATACAGCTCATGCTGCTCCTCAAAGGTCAGATTCCGTAGTATCTGCATTGAAGGGTGTGCTGTTTAGCAACTAGATATCTTTATGGAGCAAAGGAACTAAAGTTAGCATGCAGGTATGGCAAAACCCAGATTACCTGCTCTAGGATTGTCTCAACAGATAAGTCCTGTACCATCACAAATGACTGGTAATAGATGTACGCGAAGACAGCCATGACCATCTACACGACATATTTTGGAGTTTCTCAGCCAAAAAAAGAGGAAAAAGAAACACTACTGCAAACTACCAGATTTCACATTGGAAAGCATACACAAATTGTTTTTGAAAAAAAAAAACATAGTTGAAGTCTGAACTGCATGCAGAGAGAATGAGCATAACTACATACTTTTCGTAAGGTCTGGAATTGGCAGCAAAGCCTGATTCCCAATAAAAATAATATTTATGAGCATGCACAAAGACACATTCTTTTTTAATCACCAATTCACACTAAATATATTACAGAGAATACACTAGAAGCAAACTAGAAGTTACGTTCAGAGATCAATTTAACCCATTCAAAATCACCACTAACAAATGTGTAACCTTTTGGAAACAAAACAAGTTAGAAGTACATACTTGGCAGTCCATCCTATCTGTAAATCCACCATGACCAGGTATGCTGTCCCCAAAATCCTGAATGTATAAACATAATGAGATTTTGAGGGTGATATATATTTCCAACAAATAATTCCAAACAAAATAAGCACCTTAAATTTGAATGCCCTCTTGAAGCCACTTGCAAAAAAGCCACCGAAGGGTGCTATTATTGAAGCAAACAAGCCAAGAGCTAAGGCATGCCATTGAACGGGCATAACTGCAATTTCTCTCCATGGAAACTGCACAGTACCAATAAACTAATTGGAGCAACAACTAGAACAGATGGAATGTAACTGTTTCCAATTGAGAATTTGAGTTAGGCTCGAATTGCTTGCTTACCCATTGTGGCATCCATCCAGGTAGATCATAACTTTCTGGTGTAAACATAGGACCTGGGTCACAATGAAGCCATCCAGTTGATAAATCCTATAGACAGAGTAATGAAATAAGGTAAGTTCAGTAAGCTCAGTAGAAATACATTTAGATCACATTTAAATGGGTGCTGCTCAATGACAAAGGAGGTAGTTACCACTGTTACAATTGCTCAATACACCATTGGTATGTCTATAACATATGGACCTGGGCCCCATATGTCAATGACAGAGGCGATGGGAAATACGGGATTGAGCAATTTGCAACGGCAGGTGAAAAAAATCATCCAAGAGGAACTATACCTTTCTTGGGCATGTCAACCACTGGAAATGGCCCATGAAATTAGCAAGCTGCCAAAACAGGAAAACTAAATTAATAGTGCTAGACCCAATTATTCAAAAAAGTATTAGCAAACATACAAAATAAGGCGTTTAAATGCACAATCTCGCTCACCAGTCAAAGTGTTAAAAACACACTACACTGAAATCATCACAGATTCATTCATTTGATAAGAGGATCAATAGTTGTTTTTCAATGACACAAGGTTTGGAGCTTTCTGTTCACCCTCTAGCATACATTTTTTCTGACTAATAACTAATTTCATAGAAAGTATGCCCAATTGCAGTGCAGCAGGCTGAGGCACCAACCAAACAACCCCCCACCATTTTCCAGCCCATTGGTGATACAAAATAAACTGTTGCGACAGGACATGCGGATATTGAAAATTTTACAATTTATAGGTGTTCATAATTCAGATAAGCAGGCATCTCATACATTTGCAGAAAGAAGGCAACCAAAAAAACCATTGAACAAAGATATTTATGCACCACATATTTTGGTTACATGGAAATTGGTTAGCAATAGCAAACAGAGATAATTTTAGAAGACCAGTAAGTATTTACTGACCACAAATGCAGAAAACAATGTTGTCACTGATGCACCTATAAATCCTTCCCATGTTTTCTTTGGAGAGAGCTTGATCAGTGGTGTTTTCCCAAAGAAGAATCCAAAGAAATATGCAGCAACATCATTGATAGCAATTAACGAAGCTGGGAGGAGGAACCTACAAAAGCATCTTCTTTATGTCAGCCTTACAACTAATCACATACGGCCCGGTTGAATGTGGGACCTGAATCAGATTTCAAACAAATAGTAACAAACCCCAGAGAAATGCACCCCCACCCCCACCCAGAATCCAGGCATAGTTTAGCTGTCCAAGCTTTATCAATACCAATCATGTAGTTTGGCAAGTGCACAATCTCAAAACTAAATGAAGATAAATGGAGTAAAGAAAAAATCAATAGGTATGAAGATCTTAAAAACAGAACTGGTACAAAAGCAGATAAAATGCTTTTTCCCTCTTCTTTACACAAGATAAGTTGATGCTGCATTCCATTGGCACTTGAGAGATCACAAGAATAAACAGAATAGCCTGTATTAATATTGTCTTGGATCCATACATAGTTATGAACATCACCGGAATCATTCAGCTACTTGCTTGGTACATGAACCCTACGTACTTCTTGAAAGAACGATCACTCTTTAAACTAGTAACTTTGCAGCTAATTTCTTACAGGTCTCATTAAGTTTAAGTCATCAACAAAATTTTATGAGAAAAATTATTAGCACAAGCATAAAGTAGGAATTAGTATGCCCTCCAGTCATGAATACATGTCATAGATTGTTTTGTTTGTCCAAAATATCATGTATTCAATGACTGTAGGATGTAAACAACATTTTAGGCTCCTAAGCTGGTATTCATAACTATGTCTCGTTCAAGCATAGCACTGGCATCCATATTATACTATCAGATCAAAGCATTAAAGCATGCTGTAAGATGCAAACTTACCAGAATATTCCATCAAAAATGTTTGCCACAGTGAAAGATGACTGGGCAAATACCATGAGAAGGATCATGTGAGTCCATGAATATTGACTGAACTGGTACTTGTATGCCTTTTTCTTTAGTGTGATAATAAACCAAACAAAACCTGGATAACAAATAAATTAGTATGGTGGCAACAAGCAAGCAATTTTCAAACTTTATGAGAATGCATTTGCGTCATTTATTTGTAAACGACAGCTTAAGAATTTATGTGCTATAAAAGCTTAAGTGCTTAAGGACCCAAACTTAATGAGACCAACATAAAGGATTATATTGCATTGTACAGTCACATCATACACAACCACTCAATAAACATAATAAAACCACCTTTACTCAATAAACAAAATAAACTAAAACGAACATCCTGAACTGGAGAACGAGGGAAGAACTGTTCCTTGTTACTCTAGAAAAGTCGCTAATCAAAGTCCTGTTTGAGGAGATTTGATGGCACTACGTCTCCAGCCTAAAGTTCTAAACACATCTACCAAAAGGGAAATGGACCAAATTTCCTTGACAGTCTGAACACTCACTGGGTCCAATGCCTGCTTATCAAACCAAGAACTAATAAAATATTGAAGTTCCTTAATGCTTGTAGCTTGTGACTTTTTCATGACCATTGTTTGGAGAAAAAATGAAAATGGTCACTAGTTACCTGCTATGTAGAGAAAGTAGCAAATAAACATCTGGTACTTGATGAGCCTGCTCACCAGCTTGTATAACAACTTATCTGAAGTCACCGTGTTAACAAGCTGATGGCTAAGGAAGCGGCCATAGGTAAACAGCATCGCAGGTAAAGAAAAAATGCCTGTCACATCACAGATTAAAATGTAAACGCCAGGTCATCCAATGCATCAATCAATCAGCCATATATCCTACAACCACCTCACCAGTTGAGCATCCTGAACCCTGGGAGCTGCCGGTCCTCATTGGCCTTCCGGAGAAGGTTGAAGAGCTCCTTGGCCATGAAGATTTGGACGACCACCACCATGGCCCAGATGTAGAGATGCCCCATATATATCAAGAACACGACCCCGGCCATCATCCACAGTGAGGAGTAGGTACGAACTAGCATCGACTTGTACTTGTTCTGATCGTTCGAGAGCAGGTTGGCGCCATTAGTCGTGTTCACGTCGCTTGGAACCTAAACAATAGAATAACAAAGGACGCGCAAAGATCGCAAGATGAGTCCTCCACCTCTAAAGCCAGGAACAGAGAGGCATTTCTCATTTATGTATGGATAGGTAGAACAGATCACCTCGTTGGAGCGCTTCCGGTGCCTAAGGCGGCCACCGTGCGTCGGGCTCGGGGTGCCCGGCGTCCGGTCGCCGGCGCCGGTGTCCCTCTGCATTTCTTGCGCCCTGCAGCGTTCCTCCGAGCAAGCGTCGGTTAATTACCAAGAGAATGACAGATCGATCCAGGGCCTGCTGGGTGGGTCAATGGTCATGGGCGGACGGATCTCCACTCTGCAGCAGTTCAATGCCACTAGCGGGATAGGGGGACTGCGCCACTAGCGGATGTACACTTGGATGCGAGGACGGCTGGGTTGCTATGCGCCGTCGCCGGCGGTGAGGCACAGCAAATGGTGGCGGGCTAGCGGCGGTAGGAGAGAGAGAGACAGACAGACAGAAAGAGACAGGGATCACCGTCCGAAGTCCGCACAGCAATTCGACAAACCCTTGGTTCCCCCTCAATTGAGCGGCTCGCCACTTTTGCCTCTGGACTGGATCACGGTAGAACTGAAGACACGTTTTGAAATTGGCAATTTGAATTTGAACTAAGGATCTATTTATTCGGGGATGCATTCAGCATTTGGAATGTGCGATATATTGCTAGCATTTGAAATTGAATATACGTTAAGTCTTTATGTCATGGTAACAATAATTTGACATTTATCGCATACAGAGACGCAAACTCAAGGACTGAAAATATGTTATTGCGCACATCTTTTTCCTGGTCCTATCTTTTTTTTATCGAGTACAACGTATACACGCGTGCGCGTCCAAACAGACACAGAGAAGAGATTAGGAAGCCCCCTAGTCTCCGGTGCGCGAAAAACGCACACCAAACATGCGTCTACCTAGAATCTCTGCGAATAAAAATTACCTTTTGATATCGTCTACCCGGCTAGCTTTGGATTCACCTCTACGTGACCCATCCGGCGATTCCGCAACCGCGTCCCACCCCTCTCTTCCCCGACTTCCCGCACCCGCGCCCCACCCCTCTTTTAGGTCCCGTTTGGCAGGGCTTCACTTCTACAGTGAAGCCATTTTTTTTTGCTTCAGCTCCACAAACGGCTCTTGCAGTGGAGCCGAAGCCATTTTAATATCACATTTGGCAAAACGGCTTCACTTGTCTATCATGCATGGTTAATTGTCAAATCTACCCTTGTATAGATACATGTAGTTACATGTGCAGGTGTACGTATCTTCATTTGGTTTCATCCGAGTAAATTTGCATTTTAAAATTGTAATTTAAAGTTTACAAATTATAGTCAGAATTCAAAATTACAATTAATAAAAAATTGAAACCATACAGAATTAGCAAGCAACGCATTCTTTTTTGGAGTACTGTTCCGTTCAAACAATAATCATGCTCGTTCAAGGTGATGATATAATACAAAAATCATATATCCTGATATAATGCAAACATATATAATCATGATGATCTAGAAAGAAAAATTGCTCGAGCAAGGTCATCACGAAATTTATCCATATTCCGATCACTAGATTCAGTAGTTGATGTATCACTGGTGTGCGAACCAAAATGCTTTCTATACCTCCGAGGTATAGTGGGCACATAATCCGGATTCCGATCGCATTTGCTAAAATCTTTATCCTCCGAACTGTTCTCACGGATGAAATTATGTAGACACATGGTTGCGGCGACAATCATCTTCTGCTTCTCCATCGGGTAACTCGGCATATTAAGAAGGATCCTCCGCTTCATCTTCCACACACCAAATAAGCCTTCGACCACATTTCAAATACTTGAATGCAAATGGTTAAACCACTCTTGTTCACCCCTTGGAGCAGGACCCCTCCGCCAATCCGGCACATGGTACCTCTCACCCTTATATGGTGTCAAGTACCCTGGTCTATTTGGATATCCGGCATCAACATGATAATACTTTCCTGCATACAATTGAGCAAAAGTGAATTGCACGAATGTACTATACAATTAAACTTTTAAAAATCTAACATGTTGCTTGTACATACCTAGAGGGGGGTGCGGGAATTTGTCGTGGTCATGCCTAAGTGCATGAAAGAGAACACTCGTGTCATGCATAGATACGGGTTGTCCAATAGATGCATATGTGAAGCGCATGTCAAAATCAACAATAGCTAGAACATTTTGCGTCGGTTTGCGACTTCGACCAATAAATCTAATGAGGTCATTTGGAGGCGGTGTAGCTGAGATATGAGTACCATCTAGAGCTCCAATGCAATCTTTAAAATGAGGCATCATCCTACTATCATTACTTATCCTAGGATGTGTTGTACGGAAGTTAGGATCAATAGGCCTTATGTAGTCCTCACACATGGACACCAAACAATGCAGGACATCATCAAATTTCCTACTCATTGTCTCTCTAGAATGCTTGAATATTCCATGCAAAGCACTGAAGGATGTACCGTGGCCACATATTACAAGGAAGATAGCAAGTGACTCCAAAGAATTCATGTGCAGGGATGACTCCAAACCATATTTGTTCACTAATAAGTTATGCAGCTGGTAAAATAATGATGCATTCATTCTGAACATATTATGACTTTCACCTGGGGTGTTTAGCACCTCCAAAGTCCAACCAAATCCAGACTGTGCTGGAGTTCTGGCTTCATTTTTATCAACATATGTCATGTAGTACTTGGTTGCAAGAAGAGCAGCAGCAAACAAATTGTTTTGATTGGACCGTATCAATTGCATAGTATTTGAAACCCAGTGATCAGAAACATCAGAATCACTATCATCCGAATCAGATTCACTTTCATCCGAATCAGATCTGTCCACATAAAGGAAACTTTCAAAATTGTACCATGACCATTAATTTTCATCCAACACAAACATATTATCAATTGTACTGACTACTAATGCTTAGAAAAAAATGGAATGCAGTACTTAGAAACATATTATCAAATTTTCTGACCACTAATGTTTCGAAAAAAAATGCAATGCACTACTTTGAAACACCATGTCTAGATAACCACTCATGCTTCTTTGTCAAGCAATCAAATCTATCCTCAGGTGTCTTCAAAGTCAGAAACATCTCTCTCTCTCAGCCCTCTTGGTAAAAACTATAGTTGCAATGAAATGCTCATTTGTTTTTGGAGTAGCACCACACTGTTCAACTAAGGTCATTACGTCCTGTATGGAACATCCAACTTTCTCCTCCCTCCTTGCTAAGGACTCGCAAGAAGCAGTTGTCCTTTCATTCATCTCCACCGGCGGCTTTTGTGCACGTCCACCTCGACCACCTCTACCACCACCACCTCGGCCACCACCATCACGGCGTCGATTAGAGGCATCACGGCTAGGGCCAGATGAGTGCCCAATCTCCATGCGCCCGTCGCCGACATCTTCACCGGTCGTCCTCCAATCTGGCCCGTACATGGCAGCGACTGATGCATTCCACTCTGGCCATCCCAAATCGCCACTAATGGCCGACGTACCTGCGCCTACGGGGGCAGAGGTTGACTGCTGGGCAGGCGGAGGTGTTGCAGTCGCGCCAGGGGTAGGTGCTGCAGCCTGTTTGCCGGAGGGAGGTGGTCTAGCCGTGCCGGACCACGGGCCGCCTCGGACGGGCGCGCGAGGCCATGGTCCGCCACCGGGCGCGCTTGTCCAGGGGCCGCCGCCGGGGGATCCTCCACTGGCCGCGCTGGTCCAGGGGCCGCCGCTGGGGGCTCCTCCACCGGGTGCGCTGCTCCAGGGACCGCCTCCATTGGGTGGTCCGCTGGCTGCGCCCGGCCAATGGCTGCCGCCAGGCCAGGGGCCAGTCCACTGAAGACCGGGACCCCCGGCGAGAAGACCGGACAAGCCACCGTGCGCGCTCGGATCCGAACCAAGGAAAGGATCTTCTTCGCCTCCCGATCTATCTGATTCCTTACCACCGCCGCCTTCGTTGTCGCCGGCCGGAGGAGGAACCATGGCGGCGCGTCTTCTGCTCCGCGTACGGGAGGGAACGGAAACAGAAAAGTAGCGATACAATGGGGTGGGTGCGGCGGTGGTTTCAGTGGCAATTAACGTAATTTGTTCAAGTCCTGGGGTACCAACGCATGTAGGTGGACAAGGAGCCGGGAGAAGCCACTATTTTTGGCTCCTTATCACCCCAAAGCTATGTGAGAGCACGTTTTCAGGGGCTTCGTCGGTGGAGCCATTTCATTTTACCCTGTTTGGTAGAAAATGGCTCCAAACAGCTCCTGAAGCCGCTGAAGAAGCCCTGCCAAACGGGGCATAGTATTCCATAAAAAAAAAACTTCTGCCGTGTTTTTCTCCCTTCCCTAAAAAATCTTGTACCGTGATTTTCTCCCTTCCCTAAAACCGCTCTCACCTCTTGATCCCTGCCTCTCAACGTTGCTCGCCAATCCTCCGGCACCGCCGAGCCCCCACGGAAGCCAGCTAGACTGGCAAGATGAAGGGCTGGACACCGAGACGAAGGGCCGGCCACCATTGCTGCCTGTCGTGCCGCTCGCGCTGGAGGACAACCACGACCTCGGGTGACAGGCTACAGCGCGTGCCCTGCTGCGTCGCGGCTGCCCGCATCCCGCCGCCGCTACCCCACGCCCAGGTCTCCGCCGTCGCCGCCTGCTCCTTGACAACCACGACCTCGGGCGACAGGCTACAGCGCGTCACGAAGCCGCCTCCACGCCGCCGAGTCAACCCGGACGGGCACCGTCGGACGCTGCCGCCACCAGTGACGAGCGCCAAACAGGTATGCCATTTGCTAGCTAATTTTTATTTGGATCTGGTAACGTGTATTATGCCTACTAACTTTGATCCCTTTCAAAGATTATCAGTAATACATGTGCACCCTCTCTGTTTCTCTGTTTTGGTTCATCTGAAAGTTCTTTTTGTGAGTCTGCAATTGCCTTCCAACTACCGTTAGTAGACAGATCGAGGCTCTTTATAAACAAAAGAAACCATGTTCGTTTGTAAGTGTATTTATTTACTGGAGGATCAGTTCTGTATAATTCGCTCTTTCGGAAGTCTGAACCTGCAACTTCATTTGTTACTATTGGCTCACTATTCTTTCTCATGGTTCTCAGTCTCATCTTTAGTCACCTTCTCTGTTCTCTGTTCCTATTGTCTACTCATCTTCTTAAAATAACCAAGCAATGGATACAAAGTACCAGGGAATACATATAGATGCATTGAACTCCTCTTAAATTACCAGTGATTCAGTGAATCCAAATTATACCTGTCAGGGTCCTTATTAGATGTGAGAAACCTGGGATTCACTTTTGAGAAACCTACTAATTAGAGCAATTTTATCTACATCTGCATGTAACTATCGTTGGCTAATTAATGAGTTCATGCGTCTTGGTAGGCTACAGCTTCGCAAGTCAAGAACCTGTCGATTGCACAAGGTACATAATGATTTGGGAAGTTTAGTTTCTAATGATTTGGGAAGTCCACATAGAGGGCAATCTCAATGAACTTTTTGTTGATTATTAGTAGACTGAATCATCCACTACTTATTCAAATCATCCCTTTCATTCACACACTAATCCAGTTCAATTAATATGTGAATTAGTCCATCACAAATAGTCCATGCTGAGAGGTGGCTGCCATTTGGATCGAGGGAAGCAAACTCCTTCGCCAGTTCCAGAATAGTGTTGTTCTGCATGGGATAGATAGAAGCAGACACGACATCCGCTCGTATTATGGATGTTATGATGCTCTTTTATACCCTCTGTTCTTCACTATGGGTGAGCTTAGGTGGCACATGGATATTTCGAAGAAAGAAGTTAGTATGGAAGAAGTCATAGAGTTTCGTGCCCTACAGAAATCTCGTACTGGGTCAGAAGAAAAAACAGGTTTGTTATTCTTATTTAAATGTTTCGCATACATGTACCTCAATGGTTATTCTACAAACAACTCTAATTCATGGCTATTTTTTTGTAGACACCCCACTACTGCTACAAATTTTAGATGCGTCCAAAAATATTTAACCCCATACTTTACGACAAACGTCTGTTCTAATAGTTTGCTGTTGACACGTACATAAAGATTGAGACCTCTCGATTAGATTATATACGCAACCATTAGGAGATTAGGGCTGACCTATACCAAGGATTATTGATGGCTAGCTTGCATGCAGGTGAAGGTAGAGCAGAAGCTATTGGAAAGCGAACAGTAATGCCTTGACATGAGGTGTCGGTACATGGACGCCATGGCTCTGGTACGGAGGTTTGGTAAACCGGACATTTTCCTCACTATGACATGTAACCCAAACTAGGATGAGATCAAGCGTGAACTCTACCCTGGCCAGATGCCACAACATCGTCTAGATCTCGTTGTTCGGGTCTTCAAAGCAAAACTGGAAGAGCTAAAGGATAAGCTACTAAAAAAGGATATCCTTGGAAAGGTCTGAGTGCATGTGTATGTTGTGGAGTTCCAAAAGAGGAGTCTACCGCACACACATTTTTTGCTACTCATGAGGAAGTACAAGATCACATGCCCGGAGCAGTATGATCTCCTCATCTCAGCTGAGCTCCCGAACAAGAAGAAGAATCCAGTCTTGTACAAGTGGTTACCAAGCATATGATGCATGGCCCTTGCGGAGTGCTTAATCGCAATTGCCCATGCACAAAGGGTCGTGATTCATGCAAGAATCGTTACCGTCGACCTTTCTGTGACGTCACAGTACAGGGCAAGGATTCATACCTGATTTATAGACGACGTGAAGATGGTCGAAAGGAAAAGGTTTGCGACCACGAGCTTGACAACAGATGGGTCGTGCCTTACAACTCGTATCTCTGCCACATCAATGTTGAGGCATGTGGGAGCATCAAGGCAGTCAAGTATCTGTTTAAGTACATCTACAAGGGACATGACCGGGCGTTTGTGGCTGTGAGAGAGGTCGACAAGGAGGACAATGAAGGGAACGTTGATGGGATCAAGCAGTACAGAGATGCTAGATAGTAACCCCTCCAGAAGCCTTGTTGAGGATATACGGTTTTGATTTGAGTGATAGGTACCCTGCTTTTTTGTCCTTGCAACTCCATCTTCTAGATATGCACATGGTGTCATTTGACCAGCGTGAGGGGGTTCGATGAGTTCTTAATCGTCCTGGTGTTGAAAAATCAATGCTTATAGCATACTTCGAGATGAACAGAATGGACCAACCAGAGTTGCCGTTCGGAGGGAAGACTGTGGTGTTCGGTGAAGATTTTAGACATCATGCCAAATTAATTCCTTCAATACTCTTCACGCTCGACCCCTGACCCGACAACGTTTGACCCAAAAACGCCTGACCGATGACACTTGACACAACAATGCTTGACTGACAACGCTCGACCGACAATGCTCGACCGACAATGCCTGACCGACAACGCTCGACCGACAACCCCTGACCGACAACCCCTGACTGACAACGCTCGATCGACAATGCTCGATCGACAATGCCTGACCGACAATGCTCGACCGACAACGCTCGACCGACAATGCCTAACCGACAGTGCTCAACCGACAACCTCTGATTGACAACGCCTGGCCGACAAGATGAGGTTGAGGATAGCGATGACGATGAGGAGCCGGGGTTCGTCCGATCAGCTTGGAGAACCGTCCCAAGAGGGAGTTCAAATAGGGGAACACCAAGAAATTCCGAGGGAGCCTCATGAAACACTATGAACGGGAGAACAAAACTTTATCTCCCTACTTCCATACCAAGACTCAGTTCAAGCTTTTCTAGGGTGAGTTCATTGACAGGCCAATTGCTTAGCTAGGTTTATTTAGAGGAGTTTCCTTTGATTTAGCAGCTAGTTCATATGTTCAGGGACATGGGCTTGTTGAAGGTGATGGCATTCAAGCATAATTGGAATGAATATGCCATCCGCCAGTTTTATGCCACGCTTGATGTTGACTTGGAGGGTGAGTCCTTGACATGGATGACAGGCAGGGAGCGTTGTACTGCTTCCTTCTGGGAGTTTGCAGCGCTCATTGATCTTGACTATGATGAAATGAAGGCTGGTAAATCTGTGAAGAGTCTTCCACCTATGCAGGTTCATATTACCAGCCCTTAGTGAAAACGATTCCGATTTTCATGAACGGTTCGTAATACGAACCGTCGATGAAAATGATTGTCACCAATGGTTTGTATAGTGAACTGTCAGCAAAAATCATCACCAACAGTTTTTAAAACCTGATGGTGATACTACTGTTGGCAAAAATTATCTGTGTCGTAACATTGTTAAATTCTAGAATAAATAAAAATGTGAGGATACATCCATATGATGACTGCACTCACGTACTCCCTCCGTCCCAAAAATATTGTAGCTAAAAGACCGAAGTGTCTCTTATGAGAAGGGGAGAGATAGAGACGTATTGGAAGAAGATAAAGGTGTATTGAGAAAAGAGAAAGATGTACTGGGAAGCGAGAAAGTCAAGTATTTGGGACAAAAATTGATTGGTGTAACATCAACTATTTGGTGACGGAGGGAGTATGTGTAGTTCTATACAACTATTGCATTCAATAAGGTGTTCCATAGTCTCAAGTAGGGATGAAAACGGATCGGATACGGACGGATATCACCGATATTACATTTGTTTTCATATTTCTGTCTAGATTCGGATTCGAATACGGATAGTGTTAACTATGTCGGATAGGATACGATTGGATATCGACATCATAAATATGCGATTTGAGTATTCGGATACGGATACGGTATCGGATGTTGGATATCCGGACTCGGATACGGACAGATCTCAACCCCTCTAAACGGATTCGGTTTCGAATACGGTCGGAAAATATCCGTACCGTTTTCATCCCTAGTCTCAAGTGACAAAAGGAAAATTTAATTAATGTTACGCTTACAAACATGGTGTCTCTAGGAAGTTGCGTAGCGAGAGGACATCGATCCCTAACACACCGAAAAAGGATGGCGCCATGGGGCGCCTCCCGACTGGTGAGCCGCTCTAGCTCGAGTTGGATCCTGTACGGAAGGTCTCGGAGGACGTACCAAAAGTAGTGAGGTGGCAATAACTGTTCGACATCGATCTTGTGGTGGACGCTTGCCAGTATGTAGAACATCTGGCGGTGCTCTGACATGGTGGAGTTCGGGCCCAAACCGAGTCGAATCTGCTAGGCGAGGACCTTGAGGTAGGCTCCCAGGAGGCCTAGCAGAGGGTATGACGTCGGGGACTTGTCCTCCGATGTGGTCTCTTTGTGGGGGTGAAGCTCGCTGTTGTAGATGGCGATGTATGCCAAACTCCCAAAGCTGAGGATTTGGCCGAGGGTGAAGACGCCAGGTGCGATGATGATCTCGCTAGAGAAGCGCACGCCGCCTTCTAGGGCGATGCTGCCTGCTCTAGTGACGAGGCGGGTGGCTCTAGCCACCGTAAAGCTGTGATCACACACGACGCGCTTATAGATGGAAATGGGTACAAACCTGCTAGGTTTTGCCATCCCAAACCCATGCCCACAACAACAACATAGCCTTTCAGTCCCAAGCAAGTTGGGGTAGGCTAGAGTTGAAACCCACCAAGAGCCCCAAGTCACGGTTCAGGCACCCCAAGTCACGGTTCAGACACTAAATCCAAACCCATGCCCATGAAAATAAAATCTACCCATTAAAAACCCATAACCCCTCGCAGGTTCAATTTTGTGCCCAAACCCAAACCCATGCCCACTCTGGTCACGGGTTGCCCGTGCCCGTGGTAGCAATCATACCACGCTACACTAATTTTCTGACAACTGACCATCCAAAGGTGTCAAACAGCCGGCGTTGTATCCTACGGATAACAGATACCCAAAAATTAATTCGTCTTTGCCAAAAACCAAGCGGCCAGTGGTGTAGTATAGAACAATAGAGCTTCAACTACTTCGCTGGATGCCATTAAGAAGCATAGACCCCGCCACCATCTCCTCTGGCTAGGCGATGTGGTACCAACGGACAACACACTATGAGTGACACTTGAAACTGGACATTAACAATTGAAATCGCTAACCGAGGTGGGCTTGTTTCTCTTCACAAGGCCCAACTAGAAGACGACACCTCAAGCAAACATGCCACGGATGGATGGTTGTCATTTGATATCAATGTCCTTGGTGACCTTGTGAAAAAATTGAGGAAGGAGTTAGAGAGATGTAGAAGGTCTAGCTTCAGCATCTCTCTAACTCCTCTGGAGCAGCTCCTTTCGGTACTCGGCGTCCGAGATGAGGTGGTTCTAGGAGCAGCAGACACACTTGCAGCTGCACAAGGAGCGGGCGGTGAGGCGACGGAGGATAAGGACCAAGACATGGTCTGTAAGGATGCCCATTCCCTTCATCTTGTTGGGGACCTCCATCTTGACAAGGATCTGTTGGAGCGGCAGACACACACTAATCAGATGGAAGCTTGCTTCCTACTTACATGAGTGAAGAGGGAAATAAAAATCCAAGAAACATGGATAAGGGAAGTGCGAAAGTGTTACCCTTACGTTTGGATCTTGCAGCAATGAGCTCGAGCGGGCACGGCGGTACCACCGTAGTCACCGGTGGATCTGTGCGGGGCGGTGAGGTGTACCGGCGCCGCGGCGCGGAGCACTAGATTATCGGCGGTGAGCGGCGATGATGTGGAATAGTAGCACTGAGGAGGAGGCAGACATGGTGGGAAAGCGGTCTTTGTAAGCTAAAGTCGGTGCCGCGGCAATGCAAATTTGAGCAAAACTTTGTAAATACGCGTGGGAGATTTGGGTGGGCTTAGAAATTGACGATAGCGGTGCCATCCTGACCGTTTGGAAGCAGCGGTGAAGTCTGCCGGCGGTGGTGGTTGCGTGTTACGAATATCACCTAACGACGGACGTGACATATGGTCGTGAAATCTAAGGTGCTCGGGGGCTACCATCACACTACTGGTCGTAGAAGACCGTTTCCCCATCACACAAAATAAACATCGAGCAAAGATAAGGAAGATCCCAAAAAATACATAAGTTAAGAACATTTCATATTTCATGTAAATAAAACATACATATTCTACGCTAAAAATTCCGTACATAAAATAAAATCCTACTACAAGACTAGCTTCAGCGGGATACGGATGACCCTCTGTCGGGCCTTCTGCTAGGCTTGTAGTAGGGGTCCTTTCCCATGCGGCGCGTGGTCCGCTATGTTAATTAAAATATATAGTTAGTTTCGATTGGTGACAGGAACTACGTAGTAAGTTATAAAAAATTGAAAGAAGGTTGATCACAAAAAACATCATCACATAGAGTTATGATTTCTTTAGTACCTTCGCCTTGCGTGCTTCCTTGTCGGCCCTATTGGCCGCGTGGCGCTTGTCCCTGCGAGCCTTCACCGCCTGATGCCGCCGCGGTCCCCAACTCCACTAAGCTCGCGGTCACGGGCCATGGCGTCGTTGCTCATGATATACTTGGCAAAAGCACTATGCTCTGGCCCAGAGATCGCCTCGCCTCTGTGAGACTTCCCATTCGCGTGATGCAGCAACTCGCGAAGACTCCATGATGGCACTTTCTTGACGCGGCAAAAAGGACACACAAAGGTGCCCTCTCCATGACCACGAAACCTGACGCCTCCATTGGAGAGGCCAAGTAGGATCTCGCTCTCCTCTTTGAATTCAAACTCGTCTGAATGTGAGTTTTCGATCTCGGAGTCACTGTGGCCTGCCATGCTTGCAGAGACAGTTGAAGAAAGAAAGAGAAAGATCAACTGTAAAATTTTGCAAGTTCAGAGTGGAGAAAGCAACACACCGCACCCCCTTCTTATACGAAGCAATGGCGACGATTCGCATGGCAACGCCGACTTCCCTAGGTGCATATTTCTCGTCGATTCGCCTTGCTGTGTACCCAACGCGTCCATTCAATGGCGACCATTCGCTTGGCAGCGTCGAGTTCCCAAGGCGCGTATTTCACGTTGCTTGGCCTGGCAGCGTACCCAAAGCGTTTAAAAACATTGGAAACGCAACCGCCACAATGGTCATTAATTAGGAGTGCGATTCACACGTGAGAACATGCCGTACCCAACTGCGGTGTTGTGGGCTACGCCGTCGAGATCGCGTCCAACATCCAAGATCAAGTGGCACAGTGCACTGCGTGGCCGGACGATACTCTCTAAATAACTAGAAAACAAGTTCGTTACAATAACTCTTCCTCAATCAATCAAATTAAATTTCACAAAAAAAACTCCACAATCAACGTACGTCACGCCGCTGCGCCTCTCCAGCCCTCCGGCTCACCGCCGTGCACTCGCCGTACCTCCATCCACGCCGGCAATCATGGCGGCGAGGCGGCACCCCACGTTGCTGACGGCGCTCCCTGTTGAGGTGCAAATTGAGATCGCCGGCCACCTTGCTGCAACCTCGGAGCGGCCCATGGACGACCTCCGCAGGCTATGGGCGACGTGCTCGTCCCCTATTGATGCCAACTCAGTGCACAAGGAGGCTGTGCTTAGCTATAGACTGGACAAGGTAGAAGAGCAAATTGAGATTTTTTGGAAGCAAAGAGCCCATGCCAACTGGCTACAGAAGGGGGATCGAAATACGGCTTTCTTCCATAGATGGTGTTCAGAGAGGAGGAGGAGAAATAGGATCGGTAGACGCAAAAAGGAGAATGGGGGTTGGGTGGAGGAGGAAGTAGAGAAGCAGGAATTTATCGCTAATCATTTTGTGCAGCTTTTCAGATCGGGGGCCATGGGTGATACACACCAGCTGCTACCCAGGGTCTCTGAGGAGATGAACACTGAGCTTGTGCGGGAATTTACGCACGAAGAAGTGAAACAAGCGCTGGAGTCTATAGGCGATTTGAAAGCTCCCGGCCCGGATGGCATGCCGGCCCTTTTCTACAAGCACTTTTGGGATACAGTGGGTGATCAAGTGTCACAAGAGGTGTTGGCAGTCCTGAATGGTCGTGCTATGCCACAAAATTGGAATGATACTATTATTTCTCTGATTCCCAAGGTTCCAAATCCTGAAAAGGTAACGGATCTCCGGCCCATAAGCCTCTGCAATGTGGTGTATAAATTAATTTTCAAAGTGATCCTGCCTGATGTTGTCACCCCAAGTCAGAGTGCTTTCGTCCCAGGTCGTCTCATCTCGGATAATATTTTGATAGTCTACTAGTTGACACATTATATGCTGAATAGAAGAAAGGGAGATCTAGGCTATGCTGCTATCAAACTCGATATGAGCAAGGAGTATGACCGGGTAGAGTGGGATTTTTTTAGCTGAAATGATGAGGAAGTTGGGTTTTTGCCAGACGTGGATACAATTAATTATGAAATGTGTGTCTACTGTCACTTATCGGATCAAAGTCAATGGGGGCACTATCGGAGGCTTTTAAACCTGAAAGGGGTCTCAGGCAGGGAGATCCTTTATCACTGTATTTGATTTTGATATGTGCAGAAGGTTTTTCAGCTCTTCCGAATAAAGCAGAGGAAGATGGACTGATTGCAGGGATAAAAATCTGCTGGAATGCGCTTAGTATTTGTCACCTACTTTTCGCTGACGACTCTTTGATCTTGATTCGGGCGAAAGGGGAGGATGGTAGTCAGCTTCGGAGCATTCTGGAGTTGTATGAGCAGTGTTCTGGTCAGATGATCAACAGGCAAAATCAGCTATCCTTTTCAGCACAAACACAAAATCAGCGCAGAGAAGAGAAGTGAAAGAAATTCTTGAAGTAGAGAAGGAAACTATGAATGAGAGATATCTTGGACTTCCTGTACATGTGGGGAGTTCCAGATCCGAGGTGTTTGCATACTTGAAAGACAGAGTGTGGAAGAGAATACAGGGTTGGAAGGAGAAATGTTTATCATGGGCGGGGAAAGAGATTTTGATCAAAACCATTGCCCAGGCTATTCCAACTTTTGCTATGGGCTGCTTTGATATAACCAAAACCATGTGTGATCAAATTAGTGCGATGGTCTGATGGTATTGGTGGAACCAACAGGAGGGGAAACACAAAATTCATTGGCTAAGTTTGGAGACCATGATCAAACCCAAGAAGGAAGGGGGGCTCGGGTTCAGAGATATCCATGCCTTTAACATTGCGATGCTGAGCAAGCAGGCTTGGAGACTACTACAGAAGCCCTGGAACAAAGAGAGGGTTTGAAAGGAACCGCATTAGAGAGGGTTTACCTGCAAGGGAGCCGGCTTGGCTTGTACACAGTATTCAAGTGCAGTTAACTCAGTGGAGCTGCGAATACAAAGGCGTCCCAACAGCTAGAAGAGGACGAGTGCAGAGATGGGAGAAGCCGGCCGAGAATTTTGTGAAAGTGAATTGTGATGCTGCTTGTCAGTCCGACACAGGCAACGGAGGCTGGGGATGTGTCTTGCGTGACTCGGATGGTGACTTCGTCATGGCAAGGCGGGGGAGAGTGGAGGCGCTGATGAGTCCGATGCATGGACAACTCATTGCGTGCATTCATGATGTCCAAGCGGCAATAGATGTGTGGGTCATGTTGTTGTGGAGACGGACGCTGCAGAAGTGGTGAAAGCGGTGTATTCTGAAGCTTATGATTTCAGCACGATGACACACCTTGTCCAGGAGTTGCATAGCTTGCTAGTTGATAATTTCATCTCTTGGTTTGTTAAATATTGTCCACGATCTTGTAATAGGGTTGGCCATGAGCTGGCGATCCTAGGTAGTGCTTGAGATGAAGATCCAAATCTGGACTCCATTCCGGCTTGTATCCAGTGTGTACTCGCTGATGATTCAGCCGTTCTCGAGTAATGGAAATAGCTATTTCCCCTAAAAAAATTGATTTCCCACCGCGTCATGGATTTTTTGTACTTTTTCTAATAAAAACTCAAAATTTATTTCCATGCCATATGATATTATCATCGTAATATCTACAAAGCCTTTGTAAAACAAATCAACAACATGTATTTGTGAGCAGACGTGAGTTGCTCTATATGATGGATTGGGTTTAAAAAACCTATGGGTTTATGGGTTTGGGCACTACGCTCCCAGACCCACACCCGTAGACCCGCTGGGTTTAGCTTTTTCCCCATTAACAAACCTCATGGTAGAGACATTGACCCAGACCATGCCTAATAGGGTAAAAAAATCCATAGGGTTTCCGGTTTCAGGCATTGGTTGCCATCTTTAGATGCGCTCCCATACCTGGCACGCCAGCTGTCGTGGGATCGTAACAGCGGCGAGCATCGTGGTTGTGTGGGTCTCTGGTGGCTCGAACACTCAAAACACGAAAGGGACACAATGATTTATCCTACTTCGGACCACTGAGCCCTACGTCTAGTAGTATAGTAATCTTCCTGTTAAGGAATGCCCAATCCTACAACGGTGGAAATCGGGAGAGTTTTGTAGGGGATCGCTCGATGCTACCCTAGAGTTTGGCAGGGGGTTTCAACCTCGCGCCCTCCTCCTTCCCCTTCTTCCTCGTGACTAGCATCTTCTCCTCTCCGGCAACCCTCGCCCCCGCTGCCACCCACCGCCACGTCATGACGCGCTAAGGTTTCACCGGAGCTCCACGGCTGCCACCGCCCCGACCTAGCACAACCGTCTCCTCACCATCGCTAGGGCCCCAAAACCGCCCTACCGCTGTCCCCACTGCCTGGCCGGACTTCCTTTCCCCAACCCCTTCTCTTCTAAGCCCACTGGAGTTGAGGAGGAGGAGGACATACCTCACCGATGTTGAACTCACCGTCGCCACCGGAACCCTAACAGTGGGGCCGCAGTGGGCGCGCGGGCATGGCCACCGGCTAGGACCTCACCAGAGTTGGGGCGCGAGTGCGGCCACTAGCGAGGACCTTGCCAGAGTTGGGGCGTGGGCGTGGCCACCGGGGAGAGAGCGTGCGATCTCCAGGAGAAGAAAGAGAGGAGGAGGATAAGTTGCGGTGGGGACTGGCGTGTGGGCGTGCGGTGCGTTAAGCGCCCGCACACCTAGAACAAAGACAATGCATTTATTTCTGCTAGCCGAACTTCAAATTTGTAGACCTTTAGCGTCAATAATATCATATACTAAATTTAAGCCAAGAGGTATATAGCTGGTGGAAGACCATAGACGGTTCAACTATACTGGTCCAAAAGCTCATAAGTCATACCGCATGAACAGAGAAAGGTACGCGAACCGAGTGCGCACCATCTGACCAGGTGACGGCGCCGTGTGCGTATCCTTTGTTCACGGCGGCATTATTCCCATCATGGAAGGTCACCTCGAACTTGGCAGTGGCTCCCCTGTGTGAGAACACGAGACGCTCCGGCACCACATGCACCGTCAGGCCCAGCGGCGTCTCCACGGTGGCCTTGTAGGTACTAGGTGGTGTCATTGGACGACCCCACGTTTGTAACGGTGCGCGCCACGGTGACCACCTTACCGGCGTGGAGCCGTCGCACCGAGATGGATGGGTAGTTGACGCGGGCGGCAACAAGGTCTTCCGAAGGCGCGTCGGCTGGGCAGGCGAAGCGTGCGACGCCGGAGATCTTGCGGACGCGCTTGTCGTCGTAGCCGTAGTAGCAGAGGAAGTCGAGGTAGTCGTCCGTGGTGGTGTTGAACACCAGGCCCGGGCTGAGTGCCTAAGTGGGCTCACCTCCCCGGCGCCCATGTCGTGGCCTGTAGCCACGGTGCCGGCGCTGCTCGCCAGAGGCTCCCCGAGGTTGTTCCTCGTCGTCGCTGCGTCGTCGTACCGACCAAATTAAGGGCGTTAATTTGTCATAATTTAATTATTTAGGAAGGGAAATGCTCTGACCAACAAAATATAGACCTGTTGTCATGAGAGCTGATCGGATCATGGACGGGCTCCAGCCAGGGTGGGCCGATTTGAGGAAGGCGGCAGCGCCGGCAACGTGTGGACAGTCCATGGAAGTGTTCCACACTTGGATTGCGAACGCTGAGGACTGCTGCTTGTCCTTGTCCATGGACGGGATCGCAGCTGCAAGTATGTCAACTCCAGGCGCCATCACATCAGGCTGCCAACACAAAGGTATATATATTAGCATGATGCGAGCAGGCAAGTTACTCAAAGATAATGGAAGTGTAAATAGACCTTTAAGATGGACTCCGTGAGGCTACCAGGGCCACGCGATGACAAGGATGCTGCGACAGGTGCCGGCTTGAATTGAATCCCTTGACGTCCACGGTCGGGACTCCGGAGGATGGTCGCCGTCGGTTTCCTAGCAGATACATACATAGACACAAATTTGGTCATTATTAGAGGAGCTCCGAAAAGTTGAGTTAGGAATAAATTTTGTTTTTTTAAAACCAAAAAAATTATACTGCAGCTAGCTCACAGTGTAGTGTTGATGTAGTGGAGGATGTGAGCCCCGTCGTCGGCGCTGACTTGGGAGAAAGGGAAATCGCCTGTCGACAACGCCGAGTCCTGCCCGTTGCCGTCGATGAGTACCAGGCCCCTCGCGCCTGCCTGCTCGGCGGCGATCGGCTTCACCCGCCGCGGCACCGATCTGTCCGTGCCGATGCAAACCACAATCTTCCCGGCCACCTTCCGCGCGTCCAGCCAACGAAAAGTTGATCGCTACTCCCTGCGTGCTGACACGACCAAATTAAATACTTATTCCATAAAGGTGTTGACACGGTTGATCTCACTCAGCCTGTTCGTTTGATCGTATTTGGCTTATAAGCCATGACTTTATCAGCCAACGAATAGTATTTTTCTCTCACATCAAATCAGCCAACAGTACTTTCAGCCATGACTTATAAGCCAAACTAGCCCAAACGAACAGGCGACTGTCGTTGCACAAAGCCAAAGGCAACTAGCAGTGTCAGTCACACAAGGTTATTACCTTCTCGACGGTTCCTTTGCCGAGAACGACGCTGGACTGGAAGGCGCGGTCCATGGTGGAGGCGGCGACGGTAAGGGTCCACGGAGCCGTGTTGACGACGGTGTAGGGCTTAGGCCCTTCATTGCCGGCAGAGCAGACAACCAGCACGCCGTGCTGGTGCGCGTGGAAGGCGCCGATAGCGATGGGGTCGTCGAGGAACTTCGCCTGCTGGGGGCCGCCGCCTGTGCCGATGGAGACAGATATGACATCCACGCCGTGTCTCACGGCGTCGTCAATGGCCTTGAGTATGGCGGAGCTTGTGCACCCGTGGCTCGAGCAGGCCACACGGATACACGGCTCGCCGGCGCCCCGCCCTTGTCCGTGCCCCGGGCGAGATCGTGGTAGCTCGCGTGGGGCACGGCTGCGCTGGCTGCCGTCGACGCTGTGTGTGTACCGTGCCCATGGGTGTCCCGTGGCGAGCCTCCTGTCGCTGCCCCAGCGCGACAGGCATTTTTTGACGCTGTGGACGCCGAAGACTCATGGTCGTCACGTTGGGTGAGGAAAAAGTCTACTTAACCCCCCCACCTTTCATACTTGGTCTACTTCACCCCCCAACTATGAAACCGTCTGTTTTACCACCTGAACTTTCTAAAACCGTCTATTTTACCCCCTGGACGGGTTTCAGCGGCGGTTTTGCTACAGTAACAGCGGTCTGCTATAGTGTCGGTGGTTTTTGCCCTAAAATTGATTTCTTCTTGGAAGCTGAGAGCCTCAACTGGAGGTCTGGTTGAAACCGAAGGTCTGGTTCTACGCTATTTTAGGGCTAGAAACCAGAGCTCCGGTTTGGACCGGAGCTCCGTTTTGGGCGAATCTGCCCTCAACGGTCGGATCTGAGAGAGTCATTTGGAGGGGGTCCGCCTGACTGTTTGAGGAGGGGCATGGGGGGCTGGTCTAGGTGCATTATCTCATCCCCCTCCTCTCTTACTCACTCTTCTTCCCATTTGCATCCTGAGACTCCAAAAGAAGAAGAACAAGCTCCCTCTCTCCTCTCTCCCATGCTTGGTGCTAACCCTAAGAGAGAACCTGAGAGCCCTAAGTGCTGATCTTGTGAGCTTGAGGAACATCCTCCTCCTCCTCTCTCTCCCCAAGGATTCGTGCTCCATTCAAGAGAGAGATTTGGGGGAAACCCTAGTGTGTGCTCCATTTGTGCTCTAGGGTCTGTTCTTGAGAAAGTGAAGAACACCTCTTCCCCATCCTCTCCTTCTCTAAGCTTGGTGCTCATTCATGATAGGATTTGGGGGAAACCCTAGTATGCGCATTTGAGTTCACATATTTGGTGGCACTAGGTGGTGATTGTGATTGCCGATTTCTTATTACTCTTGTTGATTGCCGTCACCTAGACGGTTGGTGATTTGTTGATTGGTGAGGGGATTTAGTGATTGTGTCCACCCCAATCAAAGTGCTTGTGAGGTGTTGTTGTGCCTTTCCCGGCGGAGCACCAAAGGCAACTCTAGTAAATTGCTCGTTTCGTTGAGTACCCTCATTTGTGTAGATTCTTGCGGCGCCCTTGTGTAGGGCTAGGCTTGTGTATGCCTATTAGCTTACGAACCACCAAGTGGACGGTCGACACAATGGGGACTAGCTTGCTGGCAAGCAAGTGAAACTCGGAAGAAAAATCTTGTGTCAATTGGTCTATTGGCTCCCTTGGTATTCATTGTGATATATATCTCTTGCCGGGCTAGGTATATATTTCTATCACTTGTATTTACATTTTGATATACTTGTGTAGTGATAGAATTTGCTAGTTTTGCTAGTGGAATAGAGTAGCAATTAGTTGAGTAGCTAGAAGTAATTAGTTGTAATTCTTTTACTAGCTAGCTCACTAGAATAGAAGTAGTGACATAGATTCTTGATTGCCATAGAGATCATAATTTCCCAGCATATTGGTAGGTGGCTTGCAATTTTTGTAGAGCTAGAGCAAAACGCATTATAGCCATTTGTTGTACTAATTAATTTACTCTAGTGGTCTTATAGAAAATTTTATAGGCTATTCATCCCCCTCTTGCCATTTAGGACCTTTCAAGTGGTATCAGAGCCATGGTCACTGTTCAAGTGGTATCAGTGTCAAAAGATGGCTCAAATAGTGTTCAACCATGTTGGGGGCAAACCACCGCACTTTGATGGCACATGCTATGACTATTAGAAGAGAAAGATGAAGATGTATTTGGATTCAATCAATGACATGGTGTGGGATGTAACCAAGAATAATTTTGTGATACTTGATCCCACCAATCCAACCCTAAGAGAGCAAGAGAACAAACAATCCAACATAATGGCGCTCAATGTTGGCGGTCACGAACACTCGTTTTCACCATCAACATTTCACCCAAAAGTATGGAAAAGTAAGGTAAATCATCATCACATGTGTAGAATTTTGTTTATAATTCACCTAGTTCCACTTGTACTTGTAGAATTATTTGTATGTAGGAAATATGTCAAAATTTGGCCAAAATGGTGACAAACATGAACCAAGGAAGCAAGTGGACATGACAGGAGGCCGACAGCCCACTTGGTAGCATCGCCTGGCGCCACAAGGGCACCGCCTGCCCCCCAAGTGGCCTTGCCACTTCACTGATCTGTGGGAGCTGCTCCAGAGCCAATCACAAGCTTCCATTCAAGTCGGTTTGATTAACGAACAAGATTTGTTCATGGTGGATTCATGGGCCCATTGTCATACACTTGGGAGCCTCTAGCGACTTACCAACCGACCTACCATCTGAGTTTCCCACATGCTGTCTTCACAACCACCTTAGAGGAGCAACCAACACCCTTGGATGCAAAGGCGGTGCATCCAAGGGCCGCCCAGTGCCCTAGGTCCTCCACCGACCTTGCCACTGCCTACAAATACACTTCCCCTCACTATACACTATAAATAGTGGGTCTAGAGCTTGGTGGAGAAGTGCCGCATTCAATTCCAAGCTCTCCAAGCTTCTCTTAGCTTTCTAGCTAAGCTTAGTTATAGAGCAGTAGTCTAGTTTTGGAGTAGAACAAGAGCGGAGCTGCTCTCGGAGTCTAGAAGAGTCTTCTAGTCTAGTATAGCTCCTTTGTAATTCTTTCATTTCAGCATTTACTTTATTCAGTATTTATTTTAGTACTTTATTCTAGTATTATTGCTTTGCTTTAATTTAAGTACTTGGTCATTAGTGAGCTTAGGTGCTTGTTGTTTGGCATTAGTAGCATAGGTTATCTTATAATTAGTAGCAATTTGTTAGTATTGGTTCCACTATTTGGTTAGGGTGCTTTGATCTCATTTCATCAGAGCTCGGATCGAGGTAGTAAGCCTGTAGATTAAGCATGGTGTTTAGGCTATAGATTACCTGTGGATACGGCTTGGCCTCCAGATAGATTGTGGTAGGTGGCAAGTGGTGACAGCCTTGTCCATCCTTTGTATTCCACCATGTTAGTTCTAGTTATGAAATCATAGGGCTCATGGCAGACCTTGTCTATTTAATTCTCCTAATTGGTAGGTGAGCTGTTCCCCGAAGTACTATCGTATTTCTCCTAGTTATTTGTTCACCCTTAGTTATTAGAAAGATAAATTGCTTGCTCTCCCACCTAGCTATCTCTAGGTTAGCTTGTTAGTAGTAGTTAGTTTAGGTAGTTCACATTCACCTATCGTAGAACCGACCAATTTATAAGAGTACAAGTACAATAGCAGCCCACAAGCGGTCGCACTGTCATACTTGAACCCATATAAACCCGGTAGTCCGTCGAGTACCACGACGGGTCTCGATAAACGATTTACAACAACCAAGATCGTACATGATTCAACATACATGTCACATATTACGTAAAGTTCATAGATACATTTCCATCATCAGAGTATGAAACAAAGTTATTACAAACCAAGTTTAATGGATAAAAGTGGAAGCAAATTAAGTTTGAAAGTAGCATTTGCCAACATAGTTTGATACAGTGCCAACATACGATCACAGTCCACAAAAGTATGTAGAGGGATTAATAAAGAAGCCTGCCCAAGGCTTACTCCTCATCCACAGCGAGATAGAAGCAACTCTTGCAACAACCATGATACACGGTGCCATCTGCAACCATGGGAAATAAACCCTTAGTACGAGAAGGTACTCAGCTAGACTTACTCATCATAAACCAGAAATAAAATGACTCCAAGGATCATGCAAGGCTGCATAAATGGAGATAGCTTGACAACATTTTGCATAAAAGCGATTAAATCAATTATACAATTATAATTTGGTTATCAAGTTAATTATGACTATCCATCTCTAAATTAGCAACTATCCTGTGCCAAACATGTGGTTTATCATTTTAAGAGTATACACTAGTAACCACAGCCGGTATTGTAAATCCATGTTCATTCGAACCATCATGTTCCATAATACAGTTACTACAATGCTGGAGCTAGCCAAGTTTCTCACTATCCGGGAGAGATGGCGATTCGAATCAATTTCAACTAGCTAGGAATTTTATTCCTAACACAAACCCAGGCAGACCTGATCAACGGTCACCTTAGGTCACCTTTGGTACAACTCAGGTACACATTTCGCGGGTTCGTACCGCGCCGCACAATCGGCGACACCAAATGCCAGGACGTTCAGGCCCAGCCTGCCCTTGGGCTTAGTCTGGCTCCCTGCAAGGAGCGCACAACAGAATAGAGCCCGACCTAAGTTGAGCTACTCGGCTTCACGGTCGGAATGAGTTATTCGGCCAGCTAAGTGATAGGCATGCGTTCAATCTTGTTAGAAGTTCCAACACCAGTACGGTCCTTGATCGGCACAGACGGGATCACATGAGTCAACCTACACATAGACTCCGCTCGGCCTTGATTTTCTTTTACCCCATGGTTCTTTTCCACGACAGGAAATATAGCCAACCGTGCTACGGTATTCACCTATATCTCACAGGTGATAGGAAATCACCCGACTTCTTCTGGTCTAAGCATGGCTAAGCATATATTCGATCCTGGACCTACATAGGGTTAAAGGTGTATATATCTAGACAAGGAATTTGTATGCATCAAGTGGTTCCAATCAACTCTTATAACCTAATGCATCAATCATAAGGACTTGAGTAATATTTTATAAAATACTGGGAGACTTAGAATGCTCCGGGGCTTGCCTTTCAGAAAGGAAGTGGGGCGGTGATCAGGGCACTCCGGAAGCTCTTTAGGGATCTGCTCCTCTTCTTCGGGAGCTACGGCTTGAGGAATCTCCTGCTGGTCCCCTTCCTCTCCTTCGTTGAACTCTAGCAACGTTATCTCTTCTGTCGATCCTAGATGCATGAATATGGCTAAGTTATTGCGAATGCATACATGCCGACAAGTATAGTACGATGCTACATGAAGAATGCATCTTTGTAAGTATTCTTAACAGCATGTTATTAAAGTAATAACAAGTGTATCACATTTTACTGAGTATGTGCATATCTCTTCTTAATTACTAAATCAAACACTTCAACAATTCATTTACTACACTACAAAACAGTAGCTACTTGTTTTACTCATAACTGGAGTTCTGCTTATCCAAATATTGTGATCTTGGACTTCCTGGAAAGCTTATAAAATTATCTACATCTCTTATTTAATCACCAAAAGCTAATTCACATTTTATCTTAACCAAAACAGACAATCAATCCAGTGCTGTCCAGAAATTCCAGAGAGCAAGCATTTCGGGATACTAACTTTAAACAGCTGTAACTCCTAAACCCTTTGGCCTATTGCTCTGAAATTTTAACACAAGATAAATTAAGAAGTTATATACAACTTTGTTATTAACCATTTTTACAGCAAACACCATTTTTACTATGCAACATACCAAATCACAGAATCTGTCCGAAAACCCTTTTCACCCGAATTATAAAGCAACGATATTTCTATTGCATATAAACTTTCCAGATCTGACTTCAACAAGTATACCAACAGTTCAAGGACATCAAATGAACTCAAGAAATCATAATGTCCAATCCCAAACTATTTGTTAAAATGCCTTTATTATTTTATTTAGATACTTAGGTTAAATAATAAACATATACTAAATGTACATCATAAATTCTCAGAAATTTACAGTGGCTTACTAGTGCTACCAATAGACTACTGCAAAAGTTTCATTCCATTTTAGCAAGTAAAACACCCTACACAAAATGACAAGGCAAAAAGGCTTAAAATTGCATAAAAAGAAAACCCTAGTGAAAAGTGTCAAGCAACAGATTTTATATTTTTCTTAGCATCCATATGGTACTAGGACAACCTCCAACAAATTTCATGAATATTGGATTCATAAATAATTTATAACAATTCATACAAGGATCACCTAATTATAAAAGGAAAATCTATAACTACAAATCCATACATGCACTGACCCTCAAATTTTTACCAGAGCTTATACTTGTCAAGAGTAGCTCACCACACAAATTTCATAATTTTTGGAGCACAGGAACTCTAGATATAAAATAAACAAGTTTATATACATTTAAAAACACATTTCAAGTTTCATTTTAAATCTTCTAGAAATTCTACTACAAATGCTAATATCATATTTTTTCATAAATACTACACTTCCTAAGGAACACTTCAAAATTTGGTTCACAAATTTTGGATCTCTATAGCTCAACTTATCAATTTTCAAAGATGCACATAAAACAGGAAATAAATGCACTAGCTTTCAGAACTAAGTCATTGACAACGGGGACCCACTGGTCAGTCGGCCCTACAAGTCAGCGAAACAAAGCAGGGCAGCGGCGCTGCTTCGACACGGGTTGGCCATGGCTCATCGCCGGTGAGCTTTCTGGCAAAGCCAAGGGCACCAACATGATCTACTACTCAAACCGCGTCGGATGGTCTAGGTGGTGACCATGCAGGTGTGGCGGAGCGGGCTCGTCGCTGGCCATGGCGGCACGACGGCGCTGCTCTATGGTGTGCCGGTCGTCTTCGGCCACGGCGAAGCCAGGCGAAGCGATCTACAGAACCACGGCGACCATGCGACTATGTCTAGGCGACTTAGGCGGCTAGAGGCGCTCCGACGAAGCACGGCCACGGCAGCGGCCATGGCAGAGCTCCGGCGAAGGCATACCCACGGTGGCGCAACACGAACGGTGGCTTACCTAAGGCATGATTGCGGGCGCTACAAGGTGGGAACGGTGGAGAAGGGTGAGGCAGAGCTGCGAGCGTGGCCGATTGGAGAATAGGGCGGCGGTGAGCGCGGGCGGGCTCGGCGGAGCAGCTGCGACGGCAGTGGCAATGGCGGCTGTTGCGGTGGCTGCGCTAAGGCGAAGGAGGAGGCCAAAAATGAAAATGGAGAGCGTGGGGATGGAGCAGCGGGTGCGGGGCTTATTGTAGTGCGCGCTGGCCCATCGTGGCTGTGCTGGGCAGGGCACCGGCGATGCGTGGCTCGCTTCTGGCTCCACGCGGCGGCCCTGTTCTGGCGTCGGTCAGCCACTGACGCCGGTGGATTCAGTCATCAGTGTTCGCGATTTCGGCCTAACAGCGTGGTTTGCAGCGAAGAAATCTCCAAATCTGTGGACTGTTAGCTAAAATTTCCTAAACCAATATTGAAGCCTGAAGTACTAGCTCCAATTGTTGTTTAGAACTCAAGCCCTGAATCTCAACCAATCTCAAGTTATGTCATCCCAAAGTCGGGCTGTCAGCACTGTCAGGGTTTAAAACTTAGAAAAAAATTGCTAAGTGCTGAAAACAAGGATTTGATGATTCTTGTGAGCCTAATTCAAGCATGTTAGGAGCTAAACCAATCAATGACCCAAAAATAAAAGTTGTTCCTCTTGCCAAATACTACAACTTTGCTTTAGTGACCACCTACATGCAAAGTCTCTAGCACATAGTTCAAACTTGGTCAAACATGCTACATTCAAATGATGGTATACACTCAACTATGGCTTAGTGACCAAATTACCCCTAACCATGAATACCAAAGTTGTTCATCATGATCTTCTAAACATGTTTAAGCTATTTGTAAGGCCACACACTCATTTCATGCATTGGTCACACATAGGGCTATCTAGGTCAACACATATAACATCACTTAAGTACTTGATCATGAAAGGTGACTTTCATGAACAATGTTCCATTTGTTAACCTAAGTGTAGCTAATATGTTTTAGTGACTCACATCAACCATTTACATGTATTCACTCATGATCATATGCATATATACAAAGAAACATAAAATAACAAGCATGTTTCATATGTTTCAATCACATGTTTCAAATGTAAAAGCTTAAATATGAATGCTTGGTGCTCATGCTCATGCTATGCAAGTCAAATTGTGCAAGGCTAACACCTAGGGTGTTACAGCCCCTCCCCCTTATAAAAATCTCATCCCGAGATTTGCAAGACCTACCATTCTTGGAAAAAGGTGGGATAAACCTCTCGTAAATAATCCTCTCATTCCCACGTAGCATCTTGTTCATTGTGATTGTTCCACACCACCTTATAGAACTTAATGATCTTACTCCGTGTTACTCTTTCCATCTCTTCTAACACTCGGATTGGCTTTTCTTCATAGGTCAAATCTAATTGAAGCTTCATGTTGGTGGGTGCAATAGCTTCTTCAGGTACATGAAGACATTTCTTCAACTTAGAAACATGGAAGACATCAAATATTGCACTTATCTCTGGTGGAAGTTATAACTTATAAGCAACATTTCCTTTCCATTCCAAAATCTTGTATGGTCCTACATATCTAGGCGCAAGCTTCTTTTTCATTCCAAATCTCTTCACCCCTTTCATGGGTGATACTTTCAAGTATACATAGTCACCTACTTCAAAAGTTAGTGGTCTTCTTCTTTTATCAGCATAACTCTTTTGTCTCGATTGAGCTGCCTTCATATGTTGTTGGATAATACACACTTGCTCTTCAGCTTCATTGACAAAGTCAATACCAAAGTATCTCCTCTCACCGGGCTCAATCCAATTCAACGGAGTTCTACATTTTCTGCCATATAAGGCTTCAAATGGAGCCATCTTGATGCTTGCCTCATAACTATTGTTGTAGGAGAAGTCAGCTAAAGGTAACCATTTCTCCCACGAACCCTTGGAAGATATAACACAAGCTCTTAGCAAATCTTCTAAGATTTGGTTCACTCACTGTCTGTCCGGAAGTCTATGGATGGTATGCGGAACTTCTGATTAGCTTAGTTCCCAAAGCCTGGTGTAAGTGTTCCCAGAAACGAGCTATGAACTGTGGTCCTCGGTCTGAGATTATGGTCCTGGGTACTCCATGTAGCCTCACAATATGAGAAACATACAACTCGGCGTACTTCCCCATGTGATATGTTGTGTGAACCAGTATAAAATGTGCTGACTTGGTGAGACGATCTACAATAACCCATATTGAATCGTGACCTTGCGGTGTCATTGGAAGGCATGTGATAAAGTCCATACTGATTTATTCCCATTTCCAACCTGGAACAAGCAATGGCTGGAGTAATCCGGTAGATTTCATATGAATAGCTTTTACTCTACTGCAGTTGTCGCACCTAGTGACATAGGCTGTGATCTCTTTCTTCATCTTAGTCCACCAAAAATGGGGTTTCAAATCTTGGTACATCTTGCTACTACCCGGATGGATAGACAATTTGGACGAATGAGCTTCCTCTAGAATTTAATCTCTAAGCTCACGGTCTTTCGGTACCACAAGTCGGTCTTCAAACCATAGTACACCATTTTCATCTAATCTGAAATGTTTGGTTTCTTGATCTTGCATCTTTCTCTTATGTGAGTTATACCTACATCTCTCTGCTGCAGCTCTATGATTTTGCTCTCAAGTGAACAACTGATAGTGATATTGTGTAGTACCACAGGATGTAACAAATTGAACCCATCTTCCAATAATGCTTCCTCAGTATTGCAATGAGATTTCCGACTGAGTGCATCGGCCACAACATTGGCTTTCCCCGAATGGTAATGCACTTCCAAATTGTAGTCCTTAATCAACTCTAGCTATCTTCGCTGTCTCATGTTCAGCTCTAGTTGGGTAAAGATATACTTGAGACTTTTGTGGTCAGTATATATATGACATACATTGCCCAACAAATAATGTCTCCATATCTTTAATGCATGAACAACTACTGCGAGTTCTAAATCATGTGTAGGGTAGTTGACTTCATGTTTTCTCAACTGCCAAGAAGCATATGCAATAACTCTTCCTTCTTGCATAAGCACACACCCCAAACCTATACCTGATGCATCACAAAATACATCGAAAGGCTTCTCAATGTCGGGTTGTGCTAAGATAGGCGCTGTAGTTAATAGAGTTTTGAGGGTGTGAAAATCTGCTTCACATTTTGGTGTCCATTTGTACTTCTCATCTTTCTGAAGTAGTCTGGTCATGGGCTTGGCTATCTTTTAGAAATCTAGAATGAAACGACGATAATATCCTGCTAACCCTAGAAAACTCCAAACTTCATGAATCAAAGTCGGGGCCTTCCAATCCATGACCTCTTGTACTTTTGATGGGTCTATAGATATTCCATCTCTTGATAAGATATGACCTAAGAAAGGTACTTTGCTCAACCAAAATTTACACTTGCTAAATTTTGCATATAGCTTATGCTCCCTCAATCTGGATAGAACAATCCTCAGATGTTCTGTATGATCTGCCTCGTTCTCCAAATAAATCAATATATCATCGATAAACATGACCACGAACTTGTCAAGCTCGGGCATGAATACTGAATTCATCAGGTACATGAAGTAGGCAGGAGCATTTGTTAGTCCGAAAGACATAACCAAATACTCATATAAGCCATACCTAGTAGAGAAAGCAGTTTTAAGTATGTCCTCTGGCCTGATCTTTATCTGATGGTAGCCTGATCTCAAGTCAATCTTGGAGAATACCTTTGCTTTTGCCAACTGATCAAACAAGATGTCGATGCAAGGCAACGGGTACTTGTTCTTGATGGTCACAACATTGAGTGGTCTGTAATCTACACACATTCTCAGTGACATGTCCTTCTTTTTCACAAACAATGCTGGACAGCCCCAAGGAGATGAACTAGGTTGAATAAGACCCTTGTCCAACAGATTCTGTAACTGAATCTTAAGTTCTGCTAACTCATTTGGTGGCATTCTATATGGCCTTCTTGAGATAGGTGCCATACCTAGCACTAACTCAATCTTAAATTCCACATCCCTATCAGGTGGTAAACCTGGTAACTCCTCTATAAATACATCCGGAAACTCACAAACCACGGGGATATCACAAAGGGTAGTGGTTTGGATAGCACAAGCTAAATGTTGGAGTTCAAAATTTCGGGAGAGTGGTACTAGAAAAGCATTCCCTCCCTTGGGTTCTCTCAGCATAACAGTACGAGTGCTAGTGTCAATGACAACACCATGATCCTTCATCCAATTCATGCCTAAGATTACACTTATTGATAACCCGGGCAATATTATCAAATCCGTTATGTACTCCCTCCCTTATATAGAGATGAGCACATTTTTTACTATCTTATTTGTAGAAATAGTAGCCCCCGCTGAACTTATATTATAACCACACTTGCTTACTTCAATTATTTTCTGATCATGTCTAGATGCAAATGCTTGACTCATAAGTGAATGAGAAGCTTCCAAATCAAATAAAACAATAGCGGGATGCTTGTTGATAAGAAACATACCAGCCGTGACAACTTCTCCTACGAGCACTTCCTCAACAGCTGTATAATGCACGTATCCAGGACGTGCCCTTGTGTTCGCCTGCCTCTGATTGTTCTGATTCTGGTTGCCATTCTTCTTTGGGTGGGGGCATTCTTTGGCCCAATGCCCCACTTGATTGCAGTTGAAACATGGTTGATTACTCCTAGGTCCTGTGGAGCCTCCCTGACCACCATTTCCTTTGGGTAAGGCAATAGTGAATGCCTTACAGAATGTTTTTTGAGGCCTACCGTTCTGAGCTTTTGGGGGTGGAGGCCTAAACTTGGGTGCAGGTGGACGGAACTGTGGCCTAGCTGTTATAGGAGCTCTAGACTATGAAGATCCGAAGGCACCTGCCTCAATTGCCCTCTTGCGGCCCTTAGCTGCCGCATGCATGTTATTGTGGTTTTCCTGGGTCAAAGCATCACTAATAAACTTGTTGTAAGTGGTGCACTTGGAATTGGCCATGGTCTTCATCAGCTTCGTGCCAAGACCCCTCTTGAAGCTCTCTATCTTCTTCTCCTCGATATCAACAAAACCTAGAGCATACCTGGACAGGTTGTTGAATGCGTGCATATATTCTATGAGGGTCTTTGTCCCCTATGTGAGTCTCATAAATTCAGCCGCTTTCATGCGCATTAGGCATGGGGGAATGTGATGTCCCTAAAAAACCAACTTGAACTGCTCCCATGTTACTCGCGCATTAGCAGGTAGAGAGGACAAGAAATGTGTCCACCAAATCCCTGCCGGTCTCTGCAACTAGTGGGAAGCGTACTCAGCCTTCAGATGCTCGGTGACCCTTAGCAGATGAAACTTCCGCTCAATGGTGTTAAGCTACTCGTCCGCATGTAGTGGTTCCTCTGCCACCTTGAAGATAGGAGGTTTTGTATCCAAAAATTCCTTGAATGTACTGTGCTGATTTGGCTCAGGCCCTTATTGCTATGGGTGGCCATGAGCTGTGTTCTGCGCGATGAGGCGCAGAGCTTCCTCCATTGTCCTTTGGCTCCCCAAGAATTGGGCAAAGAACTCCTGAGCAGACGACGGTGGCGGTGGTGGTAAGTCATCGCCATTGCCATCCTGGCTACTACTAGCTCCTGCACGGGTGCAAGTCATCTGCGAAGTTACAACAATAAGCGATTATTGGTTGATGTCAAAAGATTGTAGATGAATTTATAATCATGCCAAACTGAAATTACTGGAGACAATCTCAAATTCATACAATAAAAATAGAGGCATAATAATTCATTCTCGCAACATTACACCACCAATTTGATCACTTATCGGGCTCATAGCACGTTAATATTCAAATCATGATCTCTGATAAATCAACTGGAATTTGCATTAGCGTATAACCAAATGTGCGATAGTCATGCAAATAACAATATTACATGATAGTCTAGTCCCAACACCAAATTCAAACTACCGGTCCATTACATAACCAACGATGATACATTAAGCACTTATACCAAGTACTACGCTATCTAATCCTCATTATGATCACTATTGAGGTCAGAGATAGGATCATCTCCTTCCTCAGGCTCCACCTCTTCCTCTTCCTCGTCCTCATCTTCCTCCATATTTGGACCATCTTCTTCCCCATCTTGGATTGAGTTCAGCTGGTTGTTCAAATAGTGCACTTCATGCTGAAGGTTCATCACTTGAAGTTGAGCCTGTGCAAGCTGCTGACGTAAGCCCCTTTCGGCACGGTCCTGGGTGTTACTCATGTCGCGGTGCCGATCTCTTTCTATCCTTACTGCAGCGGCATGGTTTTCTGCTACATCTCGCTGGCATCTAGCTGTGGACACCTCAGCACGGGTGGCCTCCAACTGCTCCTGCAGTCCTACAAGTAATGCTTGATCATTAGCTCTTGCTTCTTGGGCTGCTGCTCTCTGTTGATCCACTTGCTCCATTTGGGCATGGAGAGTGCCCAAAGCTGCATAGGCTTGGTCAGATTCCCATCGGGCTTTACTTGCGACTTTCTTTTGCTTGCGCACACACTTCTTGAGCTTGCGTTGTGCGGCTTCAGCTCTCATGAGCTTATCCATGCAAGTGGTGTATGATTCCTGCCAGAAATCCCTGGTGTCCTGGCGTGCACAAAACATCTTCATCACCGCAAACATGGCACTCATAGCGGGACTAGAGCTATTTGCCCGCTCATCCCGATCTCGGATCAATGCATTTTGGTTGCGTTGTTCCCATATTGTGGTGGACGGGTCCAGCCAAGAAAACATACTCGCTGCACTGCCGGTAAGGGCATCCCCATGCTGCTGGCAGATTTGACTCAAAACCTCAAAGGCCACTACTTGGGCAGCCTCCCAAGGAGTTTTCCCTTCTGATTCTGCCTTCCACTCCTGCCAGAAGGGTGCCTGTGTGCGGGCTGGTATATTTAGCCTCACCTCGTACCATGTCTGTCCTTCCAAGTACTCTTCATTCTAATGATAAAGGGGCGGTTCATGGTACCCCGCAAAGTGCAAAACTCTCCACAGTAGTGTAGGCGTTTCGAAAACCATCAGGAAATTCTCACATCCAGTTGGTGCTGCCATCTGTACCATCAACATGTACAACTTTGTGTGAGATAAGGCCATAATGGATAAGAGTTACATAACCGAGTAAGAAATTTATAAGGGGAGGAACAATGTAATTATTTGAATGATAATTAACATGATGCATGCTCGTTCCGTACGTCCTCACAAACTTAGGAAAAATTATTTCTAACAGTAGACACGGTGGCATACATACGTTCTCTCATATATAGCGTAACTAGTCGAGCTATACATTTCGTTGTTAGTGTACCTGCATAAGAGTTTCATTTCAGCCCAAACCCATAATTAAATATGTAGAATGTAAATCTAAATACTTCCATATATGTATACCCATACATATACTTTCATATCAATGCTACCCGATAACAGTTTATACCCACAATTAAATACGCCCCTCATACACATCCAGGCATGCATACATAGCCGTACCAAAGCTAACTCTCCCCGACCGCACGCTCACATCTTGCGGTCATGCCACTCATCAACTTACCTTGGCGTAGAGGCATTTGATCCATACATTACCATTCAAATGAATGGCATCCATACAATAGCACGCCATATGGACGACGAAAGTAAAACCCCCATGTTAGTACTTAAATAGCCACCTAATAGTCCTTAATTTGGGCATAAGGAAAGTGATCACTGGTACACTTTAGATTTCAAATACCTATTTATATAGCTATCAGTTGCTAGAAAAGGTTTTGGAAAACAAAAACTTTTGTTTTAAATACACAAGTGACAATTAACGTTGAATCTTGCTCTAATGCCAGCTGTTGCAGAACCGACCAATTTATAAGAGTACAAGTACAATGGCAGCCCGCAAGCGGTCGCACTGTCATACTTGAACCCATATAAACCCGGTAGTCCGTCGAGTACCACGACGGGTCTCGATAAACGATTTACAACAACCAAGATCGTACATGATTCAACATACATGTCACATATTACGTAAAGTTCATAGATACATTTCCATCATCAGAGTATGAAACAAAGTTATTACAAACCAAGTTTAATGGATAAAAGTGGAAGCAAATTAAGTTTGAAAGTAGCATTTGCCAACATAGTTTGATACAGTGCCAACATATGATCACAGTCCACAAAAGTACGTAGAGGGATTAATAAAGAAGCCTGCCCAAGGCTTACTCCTCATCCACAGCGAGATAGAAGCAACTCTTGCAACAACCATGATACACGGTGCCATCTGCAACCATGGGAAATAAACCCTTAGTACGAGAAGGTACTCAGCTAGACTTACTCGTCATAAACTAGAAATAAAATGACTCCAAGGATCATGCAAGGCTGTATAAATGGAGATAGCTTGACAACATTTTGCATAAAAAGCGATTAAATCAATTATACAATTATAATTCGGTTATCAAGTTAATTATGACTATCCATCTCTAAATTAGCAACTATCCTGTGCCAAACATGTGGTTTATCATTTTAAGAGCATACACTAGTAACCACAGCCGGTATTGTAAATCCATGTTCATTCGAACCATCATGTTCCATAATACAGTTACTACAATGTTGGAGCTAGCCAAGTTTCTCACTATCCGGGAGAGACGGCGATTCGAATCAATTTCAACCAGCTAGGAATTTATTCCTAACACAAACCCAGGCAGACCAGATCATACGGTCGCCTTAGGTCACCTTTGGTACAACTCAGGTACACATTTCGCGGGTTCGTACCGCGCCGCACAATCGGCGACACCAAATGCCAGGACGTTCAGGCCCAGCCTGCCCTTGGGCTTCAGTCTGGCTCCCCGCAAGGAGCGCACAACAGAATAGGGCCCGGACCTAAGTTGAGCTACTCGGCTTGCACGGTCGGAATGAGTTATTCGGCCAGCTAAGTGATAGGCATGCGTTCAATCTTGTTAGAAGTTCCAACAACAGGTACGGTCCTTGATCGGCACAGACGGAATCACATGAGTCAACCTACACATAGACTCCGCTCGGCCTTGATTTATTTACCCCATGGTTCTTTTCCACGATAGCAAATATAGCCAACCGTGCTACGGTATCACCTATATCTCGCAGGTGACTAGGAAATCACCCGACTTCTTCCGGTCTAAGCATGGCTAAGCATATATTCGATCCTAGACCTACATAGGGTTAAAGGTGTATATATCTGGACAAGGAATTTGTATGCATTAAGTGGTTCCAATCAACTCTTATAACCTAATGCATCAATCATAAGGACTTGAGTAATATTTTGTAAAATACTGGGAGACTTAGAATGCTCCGGGGCTTGCCTTTCAGAAAGGAAGTGGGGCGGTGATCAGGGCACTCCGGAAGCTCTTTAGGGATCTGCTCCTCTTCTTCGGGAGCTACGGCTTGAGGAATCTCCTGCTGGTCCCCTTCCTCTCCTTCGTTGAACTCTAGCAACGTTATCTCTTCCGTCGATCCTAGATGCATGAATATGGCTAAGTTATTGCGAATGCATACATGCCGACAAGTATAGTATGATGCTACATGAAGAATGCATCTTTGTAAGTATTCTTAATAGCATGTTGTTAAAGTAATAACAAGTGTATCACATTTTACTGAGTATGTGCATATCTCTTCTTAATTACTAAATCAAACACTTCAACAATTCATTTACTACACTACAAAACAGTAGCTACTTGTTTTACTCATAACTGGAGTTCTACTTATCCAAATATTATGCTCTTGGACTTCCTGGAAAGCTTATAAAATTATCTACATCTCTTATTTAATCACCAAAAGCTAATTCACATTTTATCTTAACCAAAACAGACAATCAATCCAGTGCTGTCCAGAAATTCCAGAGAGCAAGCATTTCGGGATACTAACTTTAAACAGCTGTAACTCCTAAACCCTTTGGCCTATTGCTCTGAAATTTTAACACAAGATAAATTAAGAAGTTATATACAACTTTGTTATTAACCATTTTTACAGCAAACACCATTTTTACTATGCAACATACCAAATCACAGAATCTGTCCGAAAACCCTTTTCACCCGAATTATAAAGCAACGATATTTCTATTGCATATAAACTTTCCAGATCTGACTTCAACAAGTATACCAACAGTTCAAGGACATCAAATGAACTCAAGAAATCATAATGTCCAATCCCAAACTATTTGTTAAATGCCTTTATTATTTTATTTAGATACTTAGGTTAAATAATAAACATATACTAAATGTACATCATAAATTCTCAGAAATTTACAGTGGCTTACTAGTGCTACCAATAGACTACTGCAAAAGTTTCATTCCATTTTAGCAAGTAAAACACCCTACACAAAATGACAAGGCAAAAAGGCTTAAAATTGCATAAATAGAAAACCCTAGTGAAAAGTGTCAAGCAACAGATTTTATATTTTTTTAGCATGCATATGGTACTAGGACAACCTCCAACAAATTTCATGAATATTGGATTCATAAATAATTTATAACAATTCATACAAGGATCACCTAATTATAAAAGGAAAATCTATAACTACAAATCCATACATGCACTGACCCTCAAATTTTTACCAGAGCTTATACTTGTCAAGAGTAGCTCACCACACAAATTTCATAATTTTTGGAGCACAGGAACTCTAGATATAAAATAAACAAGTTTACATACATTTAAAAACACATTTCAAGTTTCATTTTAAATCTTCTAGAAATTCTACTACAAATGCTAATATCATATTTTTTCATAAATACTACACTTCCTAAGGAACACTTCAAAATTTGGTTCACAAATTTTGGATCTCTATAGCTCAACTTATCAATTTTCAAAGATGCACATAAAACAGGAAATAAATGCACTAGCTTTCAGAACTGAGTCACTGACAACGGGGACCCACTGGTCAGTCGGCCCTACAAGTCAGCGAAACAAAGCAGGGCAGCGGCGCTGCTTCGACACGGGTTGGCCATGGCTCATCGCCGGTGAGCTTTCCGGCGAAGCCAAGGGCACCAACATGATCTACTACTCAAACCACGTCGGATGGTCTAGGTGGTGACCGTGCAGGTGTGGCGGAGCGGGCTCGTCGCTGGCCATGGCGGCACGACGGCGCTGCTCTATGATGTGCCAGTCATCTCCGGCCACGGCGAAGCCAGGCGAAGCGATCTACAGAACCACGGCGACCATGCGACTATGTCTAGGCGACTTAGGCGGCTAGAGGCGCTCCGACGAAGCACGGCCACGGCAGCGGCCATGGCAGAGCTCCGGCGAAGGCATACCCGCGGTGGCGCAACACGAACGGTGGCTTACCTAAGGCATGATTGCGGGCGCTACAAGGTGGGAACGGTGGAGAAGGGTGAGGCAGAGCTGCGAGCGCGACCGATTGGAGAATAGGGCGGTGGTGAGCGCGGGCGGGCTGGGGGCAGAGCAGCTGCGACGGCAGTGGCGATGGTGGCTGTTGCGGTGGCTGCGCTAAGGCAAAGGAGGAGGCCAAAAATGAAAATGGAGAGCTTAGGGATGGAGCAGCGGGTGCAGGGCTTATTGTAGTGCGCGCTGGCCCGTCGTGGCTGTGCTGGGCAGGGCACCGGCGATGCGTGGCTCGCTTCTGGCTCCACGCGGCGGCCCTGTTCTGGCGTCGGTCAGCCACTGACGCCGGTGGATTCAGTCATCAGTGTTCGCGATTTCGGCCTAACAGTGTGGTTTGCAGCGAAGAAATCTCCAAATCTGTGGACTGTTAGCTAAAATTTCCTAAACCAATATTGAAGCCCGAAGTACTAGCTCCAATTGTTGTTTAGAACTCAAGCCCTGAATCTCAACCAATCTCAAGTTATGTCATCCCAAAGTCGGGCTGTCAGCACTGTCAGGGTTTAAAACTTAGAAAAAAATTGCTAAGTGCTGAAAACAAGGATTTGATGATTCTTGTGAGCCTAATTCAAGCATGTTAGGAGCTAAACCAATCAATGACCCAAAAATAAAAGTTGTTCCTCTTGCCAAATACTACAACTTTGCTTTAGTGACCACCTACATGCAAAGTCTCTAGCACATAGTTCAAACTTGGTCAAACATGCTACATTCAAATGATGGTATACACTCAACTATGGCTTAGTGACCAAATTACCCCTAACCATGAATACCAAAGTTGTTCATCATGATCTTCTAAACATGTTTAAGCTATTTGTAAGGCCACACACTCATTTCATGCATTGGTCACACATAGGGCTATCTAGGTCAACACATATAACATCACTTAAGTACTTGATCATGAAAGGTGACTTTCATGAACAATGTTCCATTTGTTAACCTAAGTGTAGCTAATATGTTTTAGTGACTCACATCAACCATTTACATGTATTCACTCATGATCATATGCATATATACAAAGAAACATAAAATAACAAGCATGTTTCATATGTTTCAATCACATGTTTCAAATGTAAAAGCTTAAATATGAATGCTTGGTGCTCATGCTCATGCTATGCAAGTCAAATTGTGCAAGGCTAACACCTAGGGTGTTACATCACCCTTCACTATCGTTCACCTACCTAGGATCAACTTTAGCCTTGCCTTAGCAAATCCTAGTCCAATTATAAATTCTAGCCTTCCGCCTTCCTGTGGGAAAAATATAAATTCGACCCTCGGTCCTCACCGAGCGAAGTGCTATACGATAGTTCTATGCGCTTGTGGAATACTCCAATAGTTGTTAAGAAATATCAACACTCAACACCATCGACAATGCCAATGATTCAAAGGTGTTTGAGCAAATCAAGGATCTTGATAGAGCAGATGAGGTTTGGACAAGATTGGAGGAAACATATGAGGGCACACCGGCGGTCAAGAGTGCCAAGTTATACATTCTCAAGGACAATTTGATGAGAGCATTCTGAAGATGTTCCATAGATTGCAAGTGATTGTAAATGACTTGAAGAGCTTGGGTGAGAAAGTGCAAGATGATGATTTCTCTCATCGGTTCTTGATGTGCTTACCTCCAAGGTTTGAGACATTGAGATTGATTATCATTAGAGGAAGATTGAAGGAATAACCCTTAACCAAGTACTAGGTGTTGTCATGACACAAGATACATACCATATGGAAAGGAAGGGGGGTTGACAAAAATGAGAAGAATGATGATGACAAGAAGAAGAAAAGTGTAGCATTCAAGACTAGCACATCATCCAAGAGCAAGAGCATGTCCAAGAAAGAAGAATCAAGTGATGATGAAGAAGCTAGTGACTTTGATGAGGAAGCTATGGCTCTCTTTGTGAAGAACTTTGGCAAATTCATGAAGAAGAGGGCTACAAGGCAAGAAAGAGAAGGAACAACTACAAGAACAAGGATCAAGTGAGAAGATGCTTTAGGTGCAAGAGCAAGGATCACATCTTAGCGGATTGTCCATACAATAGTGATAATGATGAGGATGAGAATAAGAAGGAGAAGAAGGAGAAGAAGGAAAAGAAGGAGAAGAAAATGTCCTTCAATAAGAAGAAGAAGGGTGGCTCTTATGTGGTGACTTGGGATAGTGATACTTCTTCGGATGATGATGATTCTAGTGATATGAGAAGACATCCAAGAAGAAGGCACTTGCAAGCATCGCCATCAACAATAGGCCTTCTCTCTTTGACACTCCATCATGCTTCATGGCTAAGTCCACCAAGGTACAATCCGATGATGAGTGTGATAGTGAGAGTGATGATGATGAGGAGTACTCAAAAGAGGTCCTCATGGACATGTTAGAACAAGCTCACACTTGTCTTAATTCAATGAGGAAGGAGTGTAAAGACTTGCGCAAGAAATGTAAATCTATTGAGCAAGCCTTTGATGAGCTCAATGCTACTCATAAAAGGCTAATGGAAGCCCATGAGACGAAGCTTGGCAAAGCTTACACTAAGCTTGAAAAGTTGTCCTCTCTCCTTGAGCAAGGCAAGAATGATGTTGTTTCATGTGATGTAGGCTTGACTTGTTATATTCTTGATGAATATTTTTACAAGCCTCTTGTTGTTGCTCCCACTAACCCTTCTTGTAGTACTACTAATTCTACCTCACCTACTAGTGACGGTTTCACTTGTGATGCATCACTAATGGTTGAGAATGAGATCCTCAAGAAGGAAGTCAATGAGCTCACTTGCGCCTTAGGCAAAGCCTATGGTGGTGAGGCCCACTTGCTAAAGTGCTTGGGTAGCCAAATATGGCAGAACAATCCAAATTATATGGCCCACATGCACCTGTCATTGTCCTAAAGACCTCTGACTGCTGCACATGAGAGCTAGATAATCCGGATAGTCTGCCGGGTGTTCTCGGGGAACCCCGAATCATTCACATTTTATAACTCATACATGATCAACATGGAGTTACCAAAATATTACAACAGTTGGTACAAAAATAACTTACATCAGTACGGAAGACTTATAGAATTAGATTACAAAACATGTTCAAGTAAAAACTTAACTTAAGTTCCAAAAGGTGAGTAGAACTGCAGAAGCAACTTAGGTAGAGCACCTAAGGTAGGAGAGATAGCCAGATCATGTCGAGCCCACTGACATGACCTCAATTAGCAGCATAAGTCAGAATCTGCAATAGGGGTTAACAAACCCTAAGTACTTGAGGGTACTCAACAAGTCTTACCCGACCAAAGAAAAGACTCCAAGGGCATGCTGGCTTAAAGGAAAGATTGAAGCAAGAAGTAACTTTTGTAGAAAAGCTTACTATGAGTGGATCCTTACTTTCAACGTTTTAGCCTTGTATTAAGTCATTAGTAGTATCTAGTTTGCACCTAATCTAGCTCAATCACTTCATTAACCATCTCATCTCATATTCATCTCTTATCCACAAGTAACCATGTTCCATTGATTAACTACGATGTATGGTCAGAGGGTCGAGTCTCCATAACCGAGGAGCACGACGATTCGAATCGATTTGGCCTAGCTGGGGTTTCCTTACCACATGACATACATAGGTCCTAAACCTATGTATATCAACCTTCACTCGGATCCTCCAAAATGTGAACCGGTCGACGCTACCCGAGAATATAGTACTCCACCTCCCTATGCCATCCCGGATGGATTCACAGGATGGGTACACGCTACTCTCTCCAGCTCCCACTCCTAGTGCACAGTTGTCTTTTCTCATAATGGAATAGCCGAGGTATCAGGCTTACCGGAGTATGTGGCCAGTACTACAAGGTCTCAACCACACATAGGCCTACAACGAATGGTCCTTAATTGATACAGACGGGACAAGCATGACCAGGCAAACCTGTCTGCTCCAAAACTTTTATCATAATCTCAATGTCCCATCTAGACTCAATTTAACATTATCATATAACATGGTATTCTCAACACCTGAAAACAGAGCCGAGAAGAACCAAGGTAAAACCTATATCTCGCTAATGATGATACCATCATTTGACTTCTATCAAAATCTATGCACTACTAAGCACTTGAGATATCGACCTACACATACTAGTAGGGTATGACTAAGGATACCTGAATATCAAGGTAATCATGCAGCAACGGTTTATTCAACCAACTCCTAATTACTTAATGCACATCTCATAAGACTTAAGTGTAGTAAAGATTTGTAAATACTAGAAAAGGGTTTATGCTTCAGGGCTTGCCTATGTTGCAGAGAAGGTTAGATTCCCTAGAAAAATCTAGCGGTTAACTTGGCACCACACTACTGGCAAATAAACCTTCTTCGAACCTTGATCAACACGTGTCTTCTCACTCTCGTATGTACTACACATAATAAATGATGCTTTGCTTAGCATGATGGAATGCATGACATGATGCATGATGAGAGACATAGTAGTGCATAACAGAAGTTAAACAAAGTTAAGAAAGTTGAGTACAACTTTCCTTCACCAAAGAACTAGGGTTTGTTTATTATAAAAGCATTGTAGTTAATTAACTATCAAGTTAATTAGTTGTTTATCATGAAAGGCATAACTTAACATGGATCAACAAGAGATTAACATATTTCTTAACTCATGATCATTATAAGGAACTCATGAAACTAAATACTAATCAAGCCATTTTATTTATTATATAAACAAGTTTGATCATGTGGTTATAAAGAAAGCAACACTTATCACATTATACTAGTCAAACAAGGTAAGATATTTAACTAGCATTACACAAGTTCAATCATGAGGATACGCAAGGATCATTACATGACCTAATTACATGCATTGACTAATTGGTCATTTGAGTTATTTGTTAACTAACATGTTAATTATAAGCATAACATGGAAATGATTAAGTTGCCAAGGAACAATAAAGGGAGTAGTGTTCCAAGGTCTTCAATTAACTCTAAAATACACCAAAGTCATTTTAGGATTTATATAAATCATTTTAGTATTTATTAAATAAATAAAAGGCATTTAAACACACATAAATTAATTAACCAAGTTAGAATTATCAAAACAGTACCATAATTTTTATGAAGGAAGGTCTAAGCATGTAAAGTATACACAAAAAGTTTCATGATTAAAGGATTAATATTTTAGCCTATAAAATCATGCAAGTTCGATTTTATAAATAAAAGAGGTAATTTTTAAGCATACCAAATCTACTGGAAATGACTAGTTCATATTTTTCTCATGTAGAGTACATCAGAACAAGTCTACAAAAAAGTTTCACATTTTTATCACACTCCAGGAATTAGTTATGCATTTAACAAGAATCAACACTTTTAATTATTTTTTCTAAAAATCAAAAAGACTTAAAACTGTTCCTCACCCGTCTCTCTTTCACCCACTGCGACTGATAGCCGGGCCCTGGGTCAACTCCGGTGAACCGCCCGCGCTGATCAGCGGGTACACGTCATCGGCGAGGTCCCCGATGACCGGACCGGCACCAACGTGACCGTGGTGATTCGACGCATCGAATGGTAGTGGTGGTTGACCATCTAGGGCTTCGCCAAAATCTCATCGTCGATGATGGTTGTCTGATAGTACTCCGACGCGGCAGAGGCGATTGCCAGTGCGACCATCAATGACGGGGAGGTCACCAACATGCTCCCGTCGACCTCACAGACGTCTCTATGCTACCGGATGATCGGATAAGGACCCACGACGAGCTCAGCGTCAACTATGGCAGTGAGGTGGCACTCGGCATGGCGGCACGATAGAGCCTAGACCACTATCGGCTCTAATTCACTTAGATAGGGTTCAACGCGCAACAAGGGTGCTCCCCATGACTTGAAAGGCACCATGGTTGGAACGAGGAAGAAGCAGGAGCGGTTGCTGTTGTCGGGGGTGGTTGTGGCAGCGTGAACCAACGGTGAGGGCAGCATTCCCGCACGACATGAGCAGTAGAGATAAAAGAAGGGAGCTAATGAGCATCATGGCCTCAAGGTAAAACTAAAATAGGAGATGGGGTGGCGAGGGAAGCTCCAAGGTGGGCTGGTCACGGCGAGGGGCACGTAGTGGCCATGGTGGCATGACCGTGGCGGCGATAGCGCATGTCGGCGATTCCGATGGAGAGAGACGGCACCAGTGGGTCAGGTAGGTGCCCAAGAGCAAGGCGCAGCTATGGGCAAGAGCTATTGGGCTGAGGCAGAGTAGGTGTAGTGAATTTCGCCAGTGGTGAGGAGCTGTACCAGTGGCATGGAAGAAGAAAATAGAGGAGCGCTGGCGGTGCTTGCTTATAATGGTGAGGCAAGGCTTCAGGACGTGACAACAGCTACTTGGGCTTGCCACCGTGAAGCAGCTACGTGCCAAGCGTTGCGGAGGAAGCAAAACGAGGGCAATGACTATCAGCGGCAAGCTGCAGCATGGCAGCTACTTCCGGCGACCCTGTTCACAACTGAAACCCTAACTTACTCCCTCTCGTTCTTGTGATTTTGCAAAACAACTTGATGATCATCAAAAAGCAAAGTTGTTCATTGATCATAGATCTTCAATATTGCTTAAAGAATCAACATCATAAGGATGGATAGTTTTGGAGATTTTGAATTGTGAAGAGGGGCACTTTGAAACTACAAAACTGAATTTTCAGTTAGGGTTTGAAAATAGTTTTGGTTAGCAACTTTGAGCAATTAATAAGAGGCTAAACATTGATAAAACATTTCAACTAATAACACATTGACATAGCTTAAGCATGACACCAAATCATGGAACAAGAGTTGGGCAAATTTTATTCATGAAAATCATTTTAATAAATCACCAAAGATTGAACTTGACAACTAAAATTTTAGGGACAGTCAAAATGGCGAAGTGTGAAATCTAGCACCAAATTCAATCTTTGAGCTCAAATTTAAACATGCTTGGCTTGGAAACATCATCAAACTTTTATTTCATAAGAAAGCACACACTTTGTACTACAAATTTTATTTTAGCAAAATTTTACCTATTTAAGCAAAGTCACATATATAAATTCACAAGGAACTTTAAACACTATTTTTTATATCATTTCATGCAACATATGAAACACCATATATGCAACATATAAAACATACATATGCAACATGGACATGGCATAATTGAAACATAGAATGCATTAATGAAACAATACTTGGTGATTATGCACAATGATGCTCATGATCAAGTTTTAACTGCTTTTTAACATCTGGGATGTTACACCAAAGGTTTTCTCGCAACAAAGAGGGATTAGGCTATACCCCCAATGAATGCTCTAGTTTAGTTTTGGTGAATTGCTGAAACCCTAAGTGCTAACCTAGTTTATCAAAGTGATTATGAGATAGGTAGCACTATTCCAAGTGATGAAGCAATAGTGAAGATCATGATGATGGTGATGCCATGGTGATGATCAAGTGCTAGGACTTGGATAAGAAGAAAGAGAAAAACAAAAAGCTTAAGGCAAAGGTGAAACTTGATAGGAGCTTTTTCATTTTGGTGATCGAGACACTTAGTGAGTGTGATCACATTTAGGATCGATAGCTGTACTATTAAGAGGCGTGAAACTCGTATCAAAATGCGGTTATCAAAGTGTCACTAGATGCTCTAACTCATTGCATATGCATTTAGGATCTAGTGGAGAGCCAACACCCTTGAAAATGTTTGTGAAAATATGCTAACACACGTACACAAGGTGATATGCTTGGGGTTTGACACATTTGAGAAAGGGTGAAGTTAGTAAAGTAAAGGATGTGATTGTCACTGTGAAACAGTGACTGGACTTGGGGGAGCAGTGTCTGATCAATTTTAGATGAAGTTAGCGTGCTCGGGCTCTGCTGTTGAAGTGACTGGACACTAGGTCAAAATATGACTAGACGCGACAGTGGTGAGTCCGGTCAGAAGAAGCTAAGGCTACGTAACCTAGGGTATTGCACCAGACGTTGAGCTGGGTCCGGTCGAGGTACACCGGACATATCCGATCGAGAAAATGCAGCTCTAGATGCTCTCTGGAAGTGACCAGACTCCACATTATTGGAGCATCCAATCATTCCATCGGTGTGCTCAGTCGCTGGGTGTTGGTGCGTAGGTGCATGAGGACCTGACATGGGCATGGTGTGTCCGGTCAGCTTGCCTATGTGTCTGGTCGTGACTTAGGGGTTGTGCTGAGTCACTTGACCGTTGAGATCGTGCAGATGTCATTGAATGCGGGGGACACGTGGACGATGATCAGTGACCGGACACTAGGGCTGGTGCATCTAGTCGATCTAACCGGCGCGTCCGGTCGCCCCGAGTTGGGCTACAGTGAGAGCCTAACGGCTCTATTTTGAGGGGACGCTTATATAAGGCATTTGGCCAGCTCTAGCTCACTCTCTTGTCCATTTACATTGGCATAGCAACCTTGTGAGCTTAGCCAAAGCCCTCCCACTCATCTCCATCATTGATTCATCATCTTTGTGAGATTGGGAGTGAATCCAAGTGCATTGCTTGAGTGTTTGCATCGAGAGGCACTTGGTGTTCGTGTTTCGCTATGGGATTCGCTTGTTACTCTTGGTGGTTGCCGCCACCTAGATGGCTTGGAGCAGTGAGGATCGTCGAGCAGAGGTTGGTGATTGTCTTCGGCTCTGATCGTGGTGATTGTGAGGGGTTCTTGACCTTTCCCCGGCGGAGAGCCAAAAGGTACTCTAGTGGATTGCTCATGGCTTGTGTGATCCTCATCTTGTGTTGGTTGTGTGGCACCCTATTGAGGGTTTGGCATGTGATGCCAATTAGCGCGTGAACCTCCAAGTGAGTGAATCTCCACAACGAGGACTAGCTTGCCGGCAAGCAAGTGAACCTCGGTAAAAAATTATTGTGTCATCATTTGATTCTAAGGTGATTGGTCTTCATTGGTATTCATTCATGTGATTGATTGGTTCATTCCTTGACTCGGCAGTATAAACATCTTGCTCTCTCTCTCTTTACATTACCACAAACTAGTTGTCAAGCTCTTTAGTGTAGCTACTCATGAGAGCTTGTTAGTTTGGTTAGTGTGGCTCTTTAGTTAGCCTTTGAGAGCACACTAACTTAGTGTAGTGACATAGCCATTGTGTGGATAGAGACTATAGAAACTAGAATTGTGGTAGGTGGCTTGCATTTTTTATAGGCTAGCGCAACACTCGCTTGGCCTCATATTTGTCTAACCGGTTTGCTAAGTGTTGTTGTAGAAATTTCTAATAGGCTATTCAGCTCCCCTTTATCCATTAGGACCTTTCAAGTGGTATTAGAGCCGTGGTCACCATGATTTGAGGCTTAACAACCTTCGATGTCAAAATGGCTCAAATCAACAACACCAAGAAGCTACCCCAATTTGATGGCTTAAACTATCCCTATTGCAAGGCTATGATGACAACATATATCAAGTCAATCAATAGGAAGGTTTGGAAAGTGGTGGAGACCAAGATTGAGATAGAAGATCTAGAGAATCCCACCATCGCCGAAGAAGTGCTTCTCCAAAACAATTACATTGCTCTAAGTGCCATTCATGATGCAATTGGTGAGAAAACATTTGAGCAAATCAAGAACTTTGAGATGGCTCATGAGGCTTGGAAGTTGGAAGAATCATTCAAGGGCACCAAGGCAATAAAGGGTTCAAAGGTATATATTCTCAAGGAGAAATTTGCTAGCTTCAGGATGAAGGAAGATGAGAGTGTGCTAGACATGTTCCATCGGATGGAAGTGCTTGTCAATGATCTTAAAGCACTTGGTGAAAAGATGAAGGATAAGGACTTCTCTCATAAGTTCTTAAGATGCTTACCTGCAAGATTTGACATGTTAGTCACCTTGCTAGTGAGGACCAGTTTGGACACAATGACACCAAACCAAATGTTGGGAGATATCACGACCGATGATGCTTATATAAATGATGATGAGAAGGAAGAAAAGAGGGAGAAGAAAGATGACAAGAAGGATGACAAGAAGAAGAGTGTGGCATTCAAGGCCACATCATCCAAGGGCAAGACAAAGCAAGAATCATCAAGTGAAGATGAAAACTTGAGCTTTGATGAGATGGATGATGAGAAGATGGCTCTCTTTGTCAAGAGATTTGGCAAGTTCATGATGAAGAAGGGCTACCATGCTAGAAGAAAGAAGTCTTCATCCAAGAACAAGGAAGAGTAAAGAAGGTGCTTCAATTGTGGAAGCAAGGATCATCTTGTTGCTCAATGCTCATACAATAGCAACAATAATGATGACAACAAGAAGAGCAAGAAGAAGGACAAGAAGGAAAAGAAAGAGAAGAAGGACAAGATGACCATGAAGAAGAAGAAGGGTGGTTCATATGTTGTGATAGTGATGCTTCCTCAAGTGATTATGATGATAGTGATGATGACAAGACCACCAAGAAGAAGGCTCTTGCAAGAATTGCTATTAATGAGAAGCCTTCTCTCTTCGACACTCCATCATTCTTCATGGCTAAGGCCACTAAGGTACAAACTTGTGATGATGGAAGTGATGAGGAACATGATAATGAAGATGAAAATGAAAATGAAAATGAAAGTGATAGTGATGATGATGAACCAACTAAGGATGAACTACTTGACATGCTAGATGATGCTAAAGAACACTTTGACATTAAGAGAAGGGAATTCAAAAGCTTGCGTAAGGAACTAAAAGCCCTTAAGCAAGCCTTTGATGAGCTCAATGCATCTCATGAGAGGCTAGAGGAAGCCCATGAGAAGCTTGGCAAGGCTCACAAGAAGCTTAAAAAAGCTCATTCCTCTTTGCTTGATGAGCAAAATAAGAAGAAACATGTTGAGACATGTAATGTAGGCTTAACTTGTGACTTAATTGATGAATCATTCTATAAGCCTATCATTGTTGCTCCCACTAACCCTTCTTGTAGTAGTTCCACTTCCACCTCATCTAATAGTGATGGTTTCACATGTAATGCCTCACTAATGGTTGAGAATGGGACCCTCAAGAAGAAGGTCAATGAGCTTACTCACACCTTGGCTAAAGCCTATGGCGATGAGGACCGCTTGCTTATGTGCTTGGGTAGCCAAAGAGCTTCTCTCTACAAAGAGGGATTGGGCTATACCCCCAAGAAAGGCATGGCGACCTTTGCTCCTCACAAGACTAGCTTTGTGAAGAACAATGGTCGATTTTGCACTAGTTGCAAGCAAGTTGGTCATAAAGAGCATGAGTGCAAGAAAAAGAGCAAAAATGGTAATTTATCCTCAATTAAGATTAATTCTTTCTATGTGCTTACTAAGGGTACAAAAGGTGTGAAAGCTAAGTTCATTGGTACACCTTGGATGGGCTCAAAGAAGAAAACCATTTGGGTGCCAAAGAGCTTGGTCACTAACCTTCAAGGACCCAAGCAAGTTTGGGTACCTAAAAAGAATTGATCTTCTTTTGTAGGTCAATTACAAAGCCGGAGGAAGGCATTGGGTTCTTGATAGTGGGTGCACTCAACACATGACCGGTGATGCAAGAATGTTTAACTCAATCAATACTAATGGCAATGATTGTTATGATAGTATTACATTTGGTGACAATGGCAAAGGCAAGGTCAAGAAGCTTGGTAAGATTGCAATATCCAATGACATGAGGATTTCCAATGTGTTGCTTGTTTAGAGCTTGAACTTCAATTTGCTGTCCATGGCTCAATTGTGTGATCTTGGATTCAAATGCATATTTAGGGTAGATGATGTGGAGATCATAAGTGTAGATGGCTCTAACTTGATCTTCAAAGGCTTTAGATATGAGAATCTATACTTGGTTGATTTCAATGCTAATGAAGCTCAATTACCTACATATTTGTTCACTAAGTCTAGCATGGGTTGGTTATGGCATAGAAGGCTTAGTCATGTTGGAATGAAACAATTGAATATATTGGTTAAGCATGACTTGGTTAGAGGCTTGAAACATGTTGTGTTTGAAAAGGATAAGCTTTGTAGCTCTTGTCAAGTTGGCAAACAAGTTGGAAACACTCATCCTAGGAAAAGCATGATGAGCACTAGTAAAGCATTTGAGTTATTGCACATGGATTTGTTTGGGCCAACACAATACACTAGCATCGGTGGAAACAAATATGGCTTTGTGATAGTAGATGATTATACTAGATACACTTGGGTATTCTTCCTAGTGGACAAAAGTGATGTGTTTGCAACATTCAAATCATTTGTCAAGGGCATTCACAATAATTTTGAAACAACCATCAAGAGAGTTAGAAGTGACAATGGTAGTGAGTTCAAGAACACTAGAATTGATGAGTTGTGTGATGAATTTAGAATGAGACATCAATTCTCGACCAAGTACACTCCACAATCAAATGGCCTTGTTGAGACGAAGAATAGAACACTCATTGATATGGCAAGGTCTATGCTTAGTGAGTACAATATGAGTCAATCTTTTTGAGTCGAAGCTATCAACACGGGTTGCTATTGTAGCAACCACCTCTATTGTCACCCATTGAAAGAGAAGACACCATATGAGCTCTTGAATGGTAGAAAGCCCAACATTGCATATTTTTGGGTCTTTGTTTGCAAATGCTATATCTTGAAGAAATGCACTAGATTGGGCAAATCTGACAAGAAATGTGATGAAGGATTCCTACTTGGATACTCAACTACTAGCAAAGCATATAGAGTTTGGAATTTGGAGAGTGGTACTCTTGAGGAAGTTCATGATGTTGAATTTGATGAAACCAAGGGTTCTCAAGATGAGAATGAGAACTTGGAATATGTTAGAGGCATTCAACTTTCAAATGCCATGAAGAACATGGATGTTGGTGAATTGAGGCCTAGGCAAGTGAACGATGATGAAGATGATCAAGTGCAAGTGCAAGTGCTCTCTAACACAAATTTGCAAGATGATACAAATCAAGCTAGTACAAATGGCTCTCATGACAATGAACAAAATCAAGTGGTTAGTACATCATCTCAACCTAATGATCAAGCAAGTGCAAGCAATCATGTTTCAATACTCCAACCAACCAATATTGCAAGGGATCATCCATTGGATACTATCATTGGTGATATTTCAAGAGGTGTGCAAACTAGATCAAGATTGGCATCATTTTGTGAGCATTTCTCATTTATGTCATCCATTGAACCAAATAAGATAGATGAAGCATTGAAGGATGTTGATTGGGTGAATGCTATGTATGAAGAGTGGAATAACTTCACAAGAAATCAAGTATGGGAATTAGTAGAGAGACCAAAGGGACACAATATGATTGGAACCAAATGGGTCTTTAGAAACAAGAAAGATCAAGATGGGATAGTAGTAAGGAACAAAGCAAGATTGGTAGCACAAGGCTATACACAAGTTGAAGGTCTTGACTTTGGAGAAACATATGCCTCGGTCGCTAGATTGGAAGCAATTAGAATCTTGCTAGCCTATGCTTGTGCCCACAACATCAAGCTCTATCAAATGGATGTCAAGAGTGCATTTCTCAATGGTTACATCAATGAAGAAGTATATGTTGAGCAACCTCCTAGTTTTGAAGATGACAAGAAGCCCGACCATGTGTACAAGTTGAAGAAGGCCTTGTATGGCTTGAAACAAGCACCTAGAGCATGGTATGAGAGATTGAGGGACTTCCTACTCTCTAAAGGATTCATAATGGGCAAAGTTGACACCACTCTTTTCATCAAGAAAATTGGCAAAGACTTGTTTGTATTGCAAATCTATGTTGATGACATCATATTTGGGTCAACCAATCAAGACTTTTGTGATGAGTTTGGAAAGATGATGGCTAATGAGTTTGAGATGTCCATGATTGGAGAGTTAAGTTACTTCCTTGGTCTTCAAATCAAGCAATTGAAGAATGGTACATTTGTGAGTCAAGGCAAGTATATCAAGGACATGATCAAGAAGTTTGGCATGAGTGATAGTAAAGCCATTAGTACACCAATGGGAACAAATGGCAACTTGGATAGTGATGCAAGTGGAAATATGGTGGATCAAAAATTATATCGGTCTATGATTGGAAGCCTACTCTATGTGACTGCATCAAGGCCGGATGTCATGTTTAGTGTATGCATGTGTTCAAGATTTCAAGCCTCACCAAGAGAAAGTCATTTGAAGGCTACAAAGAGAATATTGAGGTACTTAAAGCATACACAAATTGTTGGTTTGTGGTATCTCAAAGGAGCAAAGTTTGAGCTAGTTGGTTACTCCGACTCGGATTATGCGGGATGCAAGGTTGCAAGAAAGAGCACCTTGGGCACATGTCAATTGTTGGGAAGATCACTTGTTTTATGGTCATCAAAGAAGCAAAATAGTGTTGCATTATCAACCGCCGAAGCCGAATACATATCCGCCGGTAGTTGTTGTGCACAAGTACTTTCGGTGAAGGCCACTTTGAGTGACTTTGGAATCAAGTTCAAGAAAGTACCAATGCTATGTGACAATGAGAGTGCAATCAAGTTAACCAACAATCCAGTTCAACATGCAAGAACAAAGCACATATATGTCCGCCAACATTTCATAAGAGATCACCAACAAAAAGGGAACATTTGCATTGAGAGTGTAGGCACCGAAGATCAACTTGCCGATATATTCACCAAGCCATTGGATGAGAAAAGGTTTTGCAAGCTAAGGAATGAGTTGAACATATTGGATTTCTCAAATATGTGTTGATGCACCCCCACTTATATGACATGCCTCTCCTTCGAGCAATCCAAGGTAAAAGTTGATTGGCATGGCATACATCCTTGCTAAGGACTTGTTTAGTGCATCTAGACATCTTTCACATTTAATAGGCTCATTCATGAAAATCAAATGAATTTGATGATGGTATGGTACCACTATTGCTTCTATGCTTATTTTGATCTAGTGGTAGCATATGCCATATTTGTGGGCTTGTAAACCTAGTGTTTGATCTAGAAAATGAGCTATAAGTGTTTAACTCAACAAGGTACAAGATAACTCTTATTTGGAGGTGTGAAGAAGCTTGTCCTTGGATCAAACTGAGTTAAATATCTTTGGCAAATGATCTAGATTGGACCAAATTTGGGAAAATAATCCTCACCCCATTGATTGACATTGATAATCTCAACCTATCGACTTTTTAAACCTTTGTGGTCATTGATAACAAAGGGGGAGAAATAGTGTACAAAGATAGTGAAAAGACAACAAAGGGGAGATAAATAAAAATATAAGGTGATAGGGGGAGAACTTGACATAAGGGGAGAAATATGACAAAGGAAAGGGATCAATTAAAATTTTGAGCACACAACTAGGGAAAGCAAGCTCATGAACTTGTATGGTGCATTTGAATGTGCATTTCATATATTTGCTTGCATGGCACAAGTTTTAAATTTTAAATCCATGCTTGTGTGGTATATGCTAGTTGTAAGTTTGAATGATGAAATGAAAATTTAGCATGAATAGGCTATCTAGTGATTTCATTTCCAAGTGTTTCAAAGTGGTATTAAGCTAACCATGGTGCTAAGGATGGTATAATGGTGCACTTTGATTGGTATCACGCTTCAAAGGTCCATCATTTATACCTTAACATCATTTGGTAGACATTGTCTCCTATAATTCCTATCTAAGCATATGTGTAAGCTTCAATCCAAACACTTAGCACACATGTAGGGGGAGCAATTGCTACCATATGGAGTTCATGAAACTTGTCCATATCCTTTTACACATGGTAAACATGCTTGGGCAAGCAATATTGATTCAATCGAATTTGAATTCATATCTTTGTATAAGGGTGGTCATCAATTACCAAAAAGGGGAGATTGAAAGATCTAAGTTTGGTTTTGGTGAATTGATGAAATGGCCTTGTTGAGAGGAAGAATAGAACACTCATTGATATGGCAAGGTCTATGCTTAGTGAGTACAATGTGAGTCAATCTTTTTGGGCCAAAGCTATCAACACAGCTTGCTATTGTAGCAACCGACTCTATTGTCACCCATTGAAAGAGAAGGCACCATATGAGCTCTTGAATGGTAGAAAGCCCAACATTGCATATTTTTAGGTTTTTGGTTGCAAATGCTATATCTTGAAGAAAGGCACTAGATTGGGCAAGTTTGACATGAAATATGATGAAGGATTCCTACTTAGTTATTTCACTACAAGCAAAGCATATAGAGTTTAAAATTTGTAAAGTGGTACTCTTGAGGAAGTTCATGATGTTGAATTTGATGAAACCAAGGGTTCACAAGAAGAGAATGAGAACTTGGAAGATGTTAGAGGCATTCAACTTTCAAATGCCATGAAGAACATGGATGTTGGTGAATTGAGGCCTAGGCAAGAGGATGATGATGAAGATGGTCAAGTACAAGTGCTCTCTAACTCAAATGTGCAAGATGATACAACTCAAGCTAGTACAAGTGGCTCTCATGACAATAAACAAGATCAAGTGGCTAGTACATCATCTCAACCCAATGATCAAGTAAATACAAGCAGTCAAGTTCCAATCCTCCAACCAACCAATGTTGCAAGGGATCATCCATTGGACACTATCATTGGTGATATTTCAAGAGGTGTGCAAACTAGATCAAGATTGGCATCATTTTGTGAGCATTTCTCATTTGTGTCATCCATTGAATCAAAGAAGATAGATGAATCATTGAAGGATGTTGATTGGGTAAATGCTATGCATGAAGAATTGAATAACTTCACAAGAAATCAAGTATGGGAATTAGTAGAGAGACCAAATGGACACAATGTGATTAAAACCAAATGGGTCTTTATAAACAAGAAAGATCAAGATGGGATAGTAGTAAGGAACAAAGCAAGATTGGTAGCACAAGGATATACACAAGTTGAAGGTCTTGACTTTGGAGAAACATATGTCCCGGTTGCTAGATTGGAAGCAATTAGAATCTTATTAGCCTATGCTTGTGCCCTAACATCAAGCTCTATCAAATGGATGTCAAGAGTGCATTCCTCAATGGTTACATCAATGAAGAAGTATATGTTGAGCAACCTCCCGGTTTTGAAGATGACAAGAAGCCTGACCATGTGTACAAGTTGAAGAAGGCATTGTATGGCTTGAAGCAAGCTCCTAGAGCATGGTATGAGAGATTGAGGGACTTCCTACTCTCTAAAGGGTTCATGATGGGCAAGGTTGACACTACTCTTTTCACCAAGAAGATTGGTAAAGACTTATTTGTGTGGCATATCTATGTTGATGACATCATATTTGGATCAACCAATCAAGACTTTTGTGAAGAGTTTGGAAAGATGATGGCTAATGAGTTTGAAATGTCCATGATTGAAGAGTTAAGTTACTTCCTCGGTCTTCAAATCAAGCAATTGAAGAATGGTACATTTGTGAGTCAAGGCAAGTACATCAAAGACATGCTCAAGAAGTTTGGCATAAGTGATAGCAAAGCCATTAGCACACAAATGGGGACATATGTCAATTTGGATAGTGATGCAAGTGGCAATATGGTGAATCAAAAATTGTATCGGTCTATGATTGGAAGCCTACACTATGTGACCGCATCAAGGCCAGATGTCATGTTTAGTGTATGCATGTGTGCAAGATTTCAAGCCTCACCAAGAGAAAGTCATTTGAAGGTTACAAAGAGAATATTGAGGTACTTAAAGCATACACAAAATGTTGGTTTGTGGTATCCCAAAGGAGTAAAGTTTGAGCTAGTTGGTTACTCCAACTCGGATTATGTGGGATGCAAGGTTGAAAGGAAGAGCACCTTAGGCACATGTCAATTGTTGGAAAGATCACTTGTTTCATGGTCATCAAAGAAGCAAAATAGTGTTGCATTATCAACCGCCGAAGCCAAATACATATCTGCCGGCAGTTGTTGTGCACAAATACTATGGATGAAGACCACCTTGAGTGACTTTGGAATCAAGTTCAAGAAAGTGCCATTGCTATGTGACAATGAGAGTGCAATCAAGTTAACCAACAATCCGGTTCAACATGTAAGAACAAAGCACATTGATGTCCACCACCATTTCATATGAGATCACCAACAAAAAGGGGACATTTGCATTGAGAGTGTAGGCACCAAAGATCAACTTACTGATATATTCACCAAGCCATTGGATGAGAAAAGGTTTTGCAAGCTAAGGAATGAGTTGAACATATTGGATTTCTCAAATATGTGTTGATGCATCCCCCACTTATATGACATGCCTCTCCTTCGAGCAATCCAAGGTAAAAGTTGATTGGCATGGCATACATCCTTGCTAAGGACATGTTTAGTGCATCTAGTCATTTTTCACATCTAATAGGCTCATTCATGAAAATCAAATGATTTTGATGTTTGTATGGTACCACTATTGCTTCTATGCTTATTTTGGTCTAGTTGTAGCATATGACATGTTTGTGGGCTTGTAAACCTAGTGTTTGATCTAGAAAATGAGCTATAAGTGTTTAACTCAACATGGTACAAGATAACCCTTATTTGGAGGTGTGAAGAAGCTTGTCCTTGGATCAAACCGAGTTAAATATCTTTAGCAAGTATTCTAGATTGAACCAAATTTGGGAAAATGGTCCTCACCCCATTGATTGACATTGATAATCTCAACCTATTTAAAATTAAACTTTTGTGGTCATTGATGACAAAGGGGGAGAAATAGTGTACAAAGATAGTGAAAAGATAACAAATGGGGAGAAATTGAGAAATTGACATAGGGTGAGAGATATGACAAAGTAAGGGATCAATTAAAATTTTGAGCACACAAGTAGGGGGAGCAAGCTCATAAACTTGGTGGCTGCATTTGAATGTGCATTTCATATGTTTGCTTACATGGCACAAGTTTTAAATTTCAATATTTATGCTTGCGTGGTATATGCTAGTTATAGGATTGAATGATGAAATGAAAAACTAGCATGCATAGGTTAAGAAACTAGACTTATGTTCATCTTTATGGAAACTAGACCCTTGCTTCTAATGTTGATCTCATGGGGTATTCTAGTTTTTGTGCATGTCTTGTTACTAATGGTGCTAAGGATGGTATATTGGTGCACTCCGATCGGTATCACGCTTCAAAGGTCCATCTTTTATACCTTAGCATCATTTGGTAGACATTGTCTCCTATACTTCCTATCTAACATATGTGCAAGCTACAATCCAAACTCTTAACATATATGTAGGGGGAGCAATTGCTACCATATGGAATTCATGAAACTTGTCCATATCCTTTTACACATGGTAAATATGCTTGGGCAAGCAATATGGATTCAATTAAATTTCAATTCATATCTTTGTGTAAGGGTTGTCATCAATTACCAAAAAGGGGGAGATTGAAAGCTCTAGTTTGGTTTTGGTGAATTGTTGAAACCCTAAGTGCTAACCTAGTTTATCAAAGTGATTATGAGATAGGTAGCACTATTCCAAGTGATGAAGCAATAGTGAAGATCATGATGATGGTGATGCTATGGTGATGATCAAGTGCTAGGACTTGGAGAAGAAGAAAGAGAAAAACACAAAGCTCAACGCAAAGGTGAAACTTGATAGGAGCTTTTTTATTTTGGTGATCGAGACACTTAGTGAGTGTAATCACATTTAGGATCGATAGCCGTACTATTAAGAGGGGTGAAACTCGTATCGAAATGTGGTTACCAAAGTGCCACTAGATGCTCTAACTCATTGCATATGCATTTAGGATCTAGTGGAGAGCCAACACCATTGAAAATGTTTGTGAAAATATGCTAACACACGTACACAAGGTCTTGGTGTTTGGCACATTTGAGCAAGGGTGGAGAAGTTATAAAGTAAAGGAGGTGATTGTCACTGTGAAATAGTGACCGGACATAGGTCATGTAGTGACCGAACTCGGGGGAGCAGCATCTGATCAATTTTAGATGAAGTTGACACGCTCGGGCTCTGTTGTTGAAGTGACCGTATGCGACAGTGGTGAGTCTGATTAGAAGAAGCCGAGGCTACATAACCTAGGGTATTGCACCGGACGCTGAGCTGGGTCTGGTTGAGGTACACCGGACACGTCCGATTGAGAAAATGCTACTCTAGATGCTCTCTAGAAGTGATTAGACTCCATGTTTTTGGAGCACCCGATCATTCCATCGGTGCGTCCAGTCGCTGGGTGTTGGTGCGTAGGCTCATGAGGACCTGGCATGAGCGTGGTCTGTCCAGCTAGCTTGCCTGCATGTTCGGTCATGACTTAGGGGTTGCGCTGAGTCACTTGACTATTGAGATCATGTAGATGTCGTTGAACGCAGGGGACACGTGGGCAACGATCAGTGATCGGACACTAGGGCTAGTGCATCAGGTCGATCTAATCGGCGCGTTCGGTCACCCCGAGTTGGGCTGTAGTGAGAGCCTAACGGCTCTATTTCAAGGGGATGCTTATATAAGGCATTTGATCGGCTCTAGCTCACTCTCTTGGCCATTTGCATTGAGATAGCAACCTTGTGAGCTTAGCCAAAGCCCTCCCACTCGTCTCTATTATTGATTCATCATCTTTGTGAGATTGGGAGTGAATCCAAGTGCATTGCTTGAGTGTTTGCATGGCACTTGGTGTTTGTGTTTCGCTATGGGATTCACTTGTTACTCTTGGTGGTTGCCGCCACCTAGATGGCTTGGAGCAGCAAGGATCGTCGAGCGAAGGTTGGTGATTGTCTCCGGCTCTGATCATGGTGATTGTGAGGGGTTCTTGACCTTTCCCCGGTGGAGAACCAAAAAGTACTCTAGTGGATTGCTCATGGCTTGTGTGATCCTCATCTTATGTTGGTTGTGCGGTACCCTATTGAGGGTTTGACATGTGATGCCAATTAGCGCATGAACCTCCAAGTGAGTGAATCACCACAATGAGGACTAGCTTGCCGGCAAGAAAGTGAACCTCGGTAAAAAATCATTATGTCATCATTTGATTCCAAGGTGATTGGTCTTCATTGGTATTCATTCTTGTGATTGATTGGTTCATTCCTCGACTCGGCGGTATAAACATCTTGCTCTTTCTCTTTACATTACCACAAACTAGTTGTCAAGCTCTTTAGTTTAGCTAGTCATGAGAGCTTGTTAGTTTGGTTAGTGTGGCTCTTTAGTTAGCCTTTGAGAGCACACTAACTTAGTGTAGTGACATAACCATTGTATGAATAGAGACTATAGAAACTAGAATTCTGGTAGGTGGCTTGCATTTTTTGTAGGCTAGCGCAACACTCGCTTTGCCTCATATTTGTCTAACTAGTTTGCTAAGTGTTGTTGTAGAAATTTCTAATAGGCTATTCACCCCCTATAGCCATTAGGACCTTTCACCCCAGAAAGGCAAGGTGGCTTTAGCTACTCCCAAAGCTAGTTTTGTGAAGAATAATGATCGGTATTGCTATAGTTGCAAGCAAGTTGGTCACAAAGAGCATGATTACAAGAACAAGAACTAGAATGCTAATAAATCCTCAATTAAGTGTTATTTGCTTACCAAGGGTGCTAGTGGTGTGAAGGCTAAGTTCATTGGTGCACCTATTGTGGGTTCAAAGAAGAAAGCCATTTGGGTGCCCAAGACCTTAGTAACTAACCTTTAAGGACCCAAGCAAGTTTGGGTACCTAAAAAGAATTGATCTTCTTTTGTAGGTCAATTATAAAGCTAGAGAAAGGCATTAGGTGCTTGATAGTGGGTGCACACAACACATCACCGGTGATGCAAGAATGTTCAATTCAATCAATACCAATGTCAATGATGGTTATGATAGTATCACATTTGATGACAATGGCAAAGACAAGGTTAAAGGGCTTGGTAAGATTGCTATATCCAATGATATGAGCATTTCTAATGTGCTACTAGTAGAGAGCTTGGACTTCAACCTATTGTCGATAGCACAACTTTGTGATTTTGGTTTCAAGTACATATTTGGTGTGGATGATGTAGAGATCATAAGTGTAAATGGCTCTAACTTGATTCAAAGGCTTTAGATATGAGAATCTATACTTGGTTGATTTCAATGCTAGTAAAACTCAATTGTCAACATGTTTGTTCACTAAATCTAGCATGGGTTGGTTATAACATAGAAGGCTTGGTCATGTTGGAATGAAACAATTGAATAGATTGATTAAGCATGACTTGGTTAAGGGCTTAAAGGCAGGGGTGGACCCATAGGGTTTGCCATGTGGGCCACAGCATACCCTAGGGTCCAGGTGTAAGTGAACCATAATATAAATGTTTTTTTGTGAAAAAAGAAAAAACTTACCTGGTCACACGCCCGACAACGCCGCCCAGCCGTTCAGCTTCTGTGCGCTCGCAAACACACACAGACAGCACAGTAACCCTGCCATACCCCACCGATCCCACACATTGACCCATGCGCCTGGTAGTGAAACTGTCCTACTAGGTCATTGCAAGTTCACAATCGCATCCGCGTGGGTCATGGAACGCCGCCACACTCCCACGCTGACGCCAATCGCCGCCTCGCTGCACCAGAAGCTAGGAGCGGAGCGTCAGAGACTCGAAGGCATGGCAACGTCGTCATCTCGGCGAGATACTGCACATCTACACAACAGCATTGTCTCGGCGAGATACTGCACGTGCACACTGCACAGCGGCATCGATAGGATTTAGATTAATCTTCTATTCTTATTCTTGCTTGTGTACAATGTACTTAAATAGATTTAACTATTTATGTATTTGTGTATGAGTGATTTTTGTATTCTAGTTTTGTGAGTTCATTCAACAGCAACAGACCAATAATTAACATCCGGTCATTAGTCCATCATCCGCTGTGACTTGTGAGTTTTCTAACCGAAAGTTCAAAACATGATTCTATCATCGCATGTGAGTTTTGCTATAGTGCCTAGCTAGCTGCCGTACTTACATTACATATTTTTTTTCAGAATTGTTCAATTATGAAGAGAAGTGGAGACATTGCATCTCTTTTTTAGAAGCACGAAGCAAAGAAGGCAGCAGCTATCGCTTCAAACATTGCCCCACCTCTGGTTGAAGAGCAGAATCAAGAGCAAGATAGAGTGGTGGTTGAAGATCCTATGCCCTCGCCCCCAGCACTACCACCGCCCGCATCAAAGCCACCGGTTTATGACATCAATCGCCTTCCACATGATCTAGGTGAAAGGATGCCCATTAAAGATTATCATGTTAATGATCAAGATGCAATCCATAGAGAATATATTACTAGAGGTCCTTGCAAACCTTATACACATGATTTTCCATCAAGATACATTAGAGGCAAACCTCGTCGATTCAATTTAGCATGGATGTATAATCATGAGTTGCTTAAATATAGTATCAAGAAGGATTCTGCATTTTGCTTTATATGCTGCTTGTTCAAGAAGGGTACTGGGTCAAATACATTTATTGTTGATGGATGGAATAATTGGAATATAGGAAACAATGCATTTCTCAAACATAGTGGTTCTATGGCACACAATGCAGCTCAGGAGAGATACATTGGTTTTATTAATCCCAAGGTAGCAATTGATTATCACATTGAAAAGTGGACTGATGAGGATCTTTGTCTTTACAAGAAAACGTTGACATATTCACTTAGATGTATCAAGTTTCTTTTGCATCAAGGATTGGCATTCCGTGGACATGATGAAAGTGAAGAGTCTAGCAACAGAGGCAACTTCATTGAACTTTTGAAGTTTCTTGTAGGAAATAGTGATGAAGTGAACAAGTATGTCTTGAACAATGCTCTAGGTAATTGCACTTTGACTAGCCCAAAGATATAAAAGCAAATTATTCATTGTTGTGCCATAGAAACTAGAAAGAAAATAATTGAAGAACTTGGTGATGAGCCCTATGCAATTTTAGCCAATGAGTCTAGTTATATATCACATAAAGAACAACTAGCTCTTTGCTTGTGTTATGTTGATAAACTTGGAAGGCCTTGTAAGCACTTCATTGGAGTTGTTCATGTAGATGATACTACCTCTTTGTCACTTAAGGAAGCAATCGAAGGTTTACTTGTTAGTCATGGATTGAGTATGACTCAGATTAGAGGTCAAGGTTATGATGGGGCTAGCAATATGAAAGGAGATATTAAACGGCTAAAAACATTAATCATGCAAAAATCACCTTCTGCATATTATATTCATTGTTTTGCACATCAACTCCAACTAGTTCTTATTGATGTTGCCAAGGGAAATACTGATTGTAAGACTTTTTTTTATCAAGTATCTATCTTGTTGAACATTGTTGGGGTTTCTTGCAAGCGTCATGGTATGCTTCGAAATGCTAGGCTTGAGAATGTCAACAAAGCACTAGAGTGTGGTGAGCTTGAATCAGGGAGTGAATTAAATGAAGAGATGGGTTTGCCTAGGCCTGGTGAGACTAGGTGGGGCTCTCATTACAAAACTATATGTAGCATCATCACTATGTATTCCTCAATCCATGATGTGCTCATTGATCTTGGTGGTGATATTTCATATAAGAATGATTGGACAAAGATACATTTTGTGCCTCGAGCATTTGAAAACTTTGAGTTCATTTTCTTTGTGCACTTAATGTATGTTATTCTGGGATACACAAATGAGTTATCCGAGTGTTTGCAGAGAAGGGATCAAGGTATTCTTAATGCAATCTCACTTGTTAATGTTGCAAAGAGCAGAATGCAGCAGTTGAGGTCTGATGGTTGGGATAATTTTCTTGAGAAGGTCACTTCTTTTTGCATTACACATGATGTTGAAGTTCCTACTTTGGATGGTGCTTATGTGCCCTATGGAAAATCAGCAAGGTATGCTCAAATGATGACCATTTCAGAAGAGAAGTATACATTGGTGTCATTGATCAAATTAGTCAAGAGCTTGATAATCAGTTTGATGAGATCAATCTGGAGCTACTCTCTTGTATGTCAGCCTTTAGTCCATCCCACTCCTTTGCTTCTTTTGATGCACGGAAGGTACGTAGATTGGCTAAATTTTATCCTAAGAACTTCTCCAACAATGATTTGCTAAAACCTTAATTGCAACTTGATAATTATATTTATGACATTAAACGAGATGATAGATTCCAAGGCCTAGACAACATTGTTGATCTCTCAATTAAGCTTGTTGCAACACAGAGGCACAAAGTGTATGATATGGTTTACTTGCTCTTTCCAACCGGAGAAACAAGTTGGTAACTGTAACACCTCTAGTGTTTTGACCTAATACTAAAATTTGACATGTCATCATGTGCATTGCAAAGCATTCATATAGTAGAAAATTTTGAATGCATTCACTATATAAGCTTTATTTCATAATGTTGTTATTTCATGTGATGTGTTTCAAAAACCATAAATAAAGATCATGACCACAAGGGTCAAATTTCATGTGATCATGTGAGGCCATGTGTCATTTGACTCAAATAACCCTAATGGGCCATGTTACTGGTCAAAAATCAAAATCTAAGTAAAAGGAAGACAAATCAAATTTGAATTCATTTTCAAATTATAAAAGTCCTTTTTGCCCCTTTTGACTAATTCAAAATCCATGAGGAATTTGGGGTTGAGGCAAAAAGCAAAGTTGGAGATTATTTTATGTAGATCAACTTTGGTATTCAAAGTTTTTCAAGTTTACATATAAAATTTGGAGTAATTTTGAAATGATTCAAATGCTCAAATGCACCCCAAATTCAAATTTCAAAATGGAGGCAGAATTTGAAAATGTTCCTAGAAGCAAAGTTGTAGAGTTTGAAAAATTGAACAACTTTCATTTTTGGAGATTTTCAACTTCTTTAGAAAGTTTGTGAGTAATTTGAAAAATGGATGCAGTGGCAGTTCTGTAAATTTTTCAAAAATCTATCTCCACCTCTCTGCTTACCGCCGGCGCCACGCGGAGATCACCGCCGATCGGGTTTCACCGCTTTCACGTGCAGTGACATGCCAATATCTCCATGGCGAGTTCGCCCGTGTGCTGTCAACACCGTACGCCCTCCATCTTGCTATAAATAGGAGTACGCCGTCGTCATTCGGAGTTTTCCCGTCGACTGCTCGCCGCCGGGAGATAGGCCCGCACTCGCGCAATTCGTTCTCGCCATAGTATCTAGGGCCAATTGCTTTGGCCAGAAGCTCCGCCTCGTCTTCCTGCTCCTCCCAAGCCTGATCGTGTCGCTCCTGGAAGTCCAGCGCCGCCGCGCGACGTCGTCTTCCCCGAGTCCGGCCGGAGCTCCGCCATCCTTGGTCTCACGTGGTCCCGTCGATCCAGTGCGCCTCTGCCATCACTGAGTCTACCTACGTGATCACGGTGAGCTCCTAAATGTGAAGACTATTTCGCTTTAGTCCCTACTACACCGACACTGTGGTTACGCCATTCACCGACGTGCTCAGCCCGCCATGCCCGGCGTGGAGGTGTCTCCTGTGCACCTTGTTCCTTTCTGATAGCTGGGTTCGGTTCAGGGGAAGTAGTAGATCATTTTGGTGAGGTCTGTTTCACCGGAGCCTCACCGTCGGCGCATTTTGCGGCCGGTCAGTGAGGGTAGCGCTGTCGTGTTTGCTTTGAGTCACTGACAGTGGGGTCAGCCTGTCAGTGCGAGTGAGGAAGAAGAAGAGTGATGATTTTTATTTTCTGAATTTGTGAATAGTGCTGAAACTTTGGGAATTTGTAGGAAATTCATGATAGCCCCAAAAATTCTGAAATTTTGTGTGTAGCTTCTGTACATGCTCTACTATGGTTCAAAAATTTGAAACTTGAAATTTGAATATATTTTTAATGTTCAAATATTCAGTCCATTAATTGAAAAATGCAATTTCCATGATTTTTGTAGGTCACTGTATAATTCCAAAAATCATGAAATTTGTTTTGGTACACTAATTTGTCATGAGGAATCTTACATAAAATTTTGAGGTCATTTGGAACAAGTTCATTTTTGGGCTTATTTCCAAATTAATTCAAAAATAAATAAAAGCAAACCCTAAGTGTTTGATTAGTGTTTGATCTTGTTTTGGTCATGTTTTGCGACCAGTAGGGTTTCAAGAACCGTAGTGGTCAGAGAGTTCACCGTAGTGGTCGGAGAGTTCACCGTAGTGGTCGGAGAGTTCACCAAAGTGGTCGGAGAGCTCGCCGAAGTGGTCGGTGCTGGCATGGTCACATCCGTTACGAATATGGTTTGGTTAGTTTGGCTTGTAATTGTACCATGAAGGAAAGTTGTAATCAATGTGTTGTTATATTTCATGTACCATGAAAGCATCATGTTTACATTATCATCATGTTAAAGCATATGTTATCATTTCGTGTAGAACCCAAGAACGAAACGATTCTTGTTGAGCAAGTTCTGGAAGAATCCCCGGTTGTCACGGGATTTGATAATTGTGGTACTGATCCGGAACCTAAGATCATCAACGAAGGCAAGTCCCGGTTTATGCATTAAACCATTACCTTGTTACTTTGAAAAGTTTATCACCTATGTTACCTATTGCATTAAGTTGATATGTCAAATGTTACCTACTTGATGCACTGCCTACCTTGTTAATTGTTTACCATCCTTGAAGATGTTTTCATTTATAAAGGCGTAGAATGCTTAGTATGCTTTATGATAGGCTTTCAAAGCAAAAGTTTTGATACAATCAAAGATGGCATACTGGCCAAAGAAAGAAAGGAAGAAAGTAGAATGAATTAGAGACTAGTCGGGTGACTTATCTTGAATGTTGGGTAATGTTGCCGACTATGTTGCTTAAAGGCCACTCATTGTGGATCTTCTGAATGAGACACTTTGTAGTACTGGTCACATACTCCGGTAAGCCTACTTCGGCTAATCTGATACTAAGATGAATGCCCATGCACTAGGAGTGGAGAGATGGTAGGAGTAGCGTGTACCCTCGTGGCTGGAATGTGGCCGGATTTGAGGTGTGCTGTGCTCTCGGGTGGCGTGGAGATGGCTTAGTATAGGAGGATCTGGTAGCGAGGTTGATATATGCAAGATTAAGTTCTACATATGTCGTGTGATAAGGAATCCTCAGCTGGGACTTGAATCAATTCAAATTGCCGGTGCTCCGCGGTTATGGAGACTCGATTCATTACAGAAGCAATGTAGTACTGGTGAATTACTAAAATATGAGAAAAGAATGGAATGAGAAGGAATGGAATACGAGAAATGTACATTTAGTTTGAGATAATGAACAAAAAGGTACTTAGTGGTAAAACTTGAAAATAGAATGAAGAATAGTAAGCTTTTGGCAAAGAACTTTTGAATCTTGCTACATCCTTACCTTGCCCCAAACCCTTGCATCTCCAAAGTCTTTAACCCCATTACGTCGGGTTAGTCTTGTTGAGTACTTTTGTACTCAGGGTTTGTTAACCCTTGTTGCAGGTGAGTCGCATGCGCAGGCTTGTTTTGGTCCCTGCTGCATGTTGGTGTTTGAAGTCAACGATGATGAGGAATAATGAATGGCCTTTGGACAAGGCGCTAGTTTGTATGATAAATAAAGTTAATGTAATATTATCCCGCTACTATGGTTGTATAACACTTATGGTATTGTAAGTTTGAAAACAACTGGTTTGTAATTATGTTATCTTAAGACTTCCGCTATCTTTTACTCTGGTATATATTTGAATAAACTGTTGTAATCTGCAATGACTGTGATTGGGATCCTGTTTGAAAAGAGAATCGTGGATGATTCGGGTTTCCCGAGGACACCCGACAGACCTGTTGAGTTGTTGGGAACTCGTGTACGCTATCCAAGGTCTGTTAAGACAACGATAGGTGCATGTGGGCCCGATTCCTTAGGAGGTTCTGCCACAGTAACACACATCCTAAGAAGAGCATCATGAGCACATTTAAGGCATTTGAGTTTTTGCACATGGACTTATTTGGACCAACACAATATATTAGCATTGGTGGCAACAAATATGGCTTTGTGATAGTGGATGATTATACTAGATATACACATGGGTGTCCTTTCTTGTTGACAAGAGTGATGTGTTTGCAACTTTCAAATCATTTGTCAATAGAATTTACAATGAGTTTAAAACAACCATAAAGAAAGTAATAAGTGACAATAGTAGTGAGTTCGAGAACACTAGAATTGATTTGTGTGATAAGTTTGGAATTAGACATCAATTCTCATCCAAGTATACTCCACAATCAAATGGCCTTGTTGAGAGAAAGAATAGAACTTTGATTGACATGGCAAGATCAATGCTAAGTGAGTACAATGTTAGTCATTCATTTTGGGCCAAAGAAATCAACACGGCTTGCTATTGCAGCAACCGACTCTATTGTCACCCAATGATGGAGAAGACACCATATGAGCTCTTGAATGGTAGAAAGCCCAATATTACATACTTTCAGGTTTTTGGTTGCAAATGCTACGTATTGAAAAAAGGCACTAGATTGAGCAAGTTTGATAAAAAGTGTGATGAAGGATTCTTACTTGGATAGTCCACTATTAGCAAGGCTTATAGGGTTTGGAATTTGGCAAGTGGTACTCTTGAGAAAGTTCATGATGTTGAATTTTATGAAACCAAGGTTCCCAAGAAGAAAATGAAAATCTAGATGATGTGAGAGACTCTTAATTGGTCAATGTAATGAAGAACATGGATGTTGATGATATAAGGCCTAGAGAGGTGATTGATGTTGAAGATGATAAGAATCAAGTGCTCTCTAACTCAAATGTGCAAGCTAGTAATTCTCGTGATCAAGCTCAAGCTAGTACAAGTGGTGCTCAAGTACAAGATCAACAAGTGGCTAGTTCATCATCTCAACCAAATGATCAACCAAGTGTAAGCAATCAAGTTCAAGAACTTCAACCAACCAATATTGTAAGAGATCATCCATTGGATACTATTATTGGAGATATTTCAAGAGGTGTGCAAACTAGATCAAGATTGACTTCATGTTGTGAGCATTTCTCATTTGTATCATTTTGAAGGATGTTGATTGGGTCAATGCTATGCATGAAGAGCTAAACAACTTCACAAGAAATCAAGTATGGGAATTAGTAGAGAGGCCTAAGGATCATATTGTAATTGGAACCAAGTGGGTTTTTCAGAACAAGCAAGATCAAGATGGGATAGTTGTAAGGAACAAAGCAAGATTGGTAGCTCAAGATTACACACAAGTTGAAGGTCTTGACTTTGGAGAAACTTATGCCCCGGTGGCTCGATTGGAAGCTATTCGGATTTTGCTAGCCTATGCTTGTGCCCACAACATCAAGTTGTACCAAAAGGATGTGAAGAGTGCTTTGTTGAATGGGTACATAAATGAGTTGGTGTTTGTTGACCAACCACCCGGTTTTGAAGATGCGAAGAAACCTATCCATGTTTACAAGCTAAGAAAGGCATTATATGGTTTGAAGAAAGCACCTAGAGCATGGTATGAGAGGTTGAGGGACTTCCTACTCTCTAAGGGATTCAAGATGGGGAAGGTTGAAACCACTCTCTTCACCAAGAAGATAGACAATGACTTGTTTGTGTTGCAAATATATGTGGATGACATTATCTTTGGATCAACCAATCAAGACTTTTGTGAAGAGTTTAGAAATATGATGGCTAATGAGTTTGAGATGTCCATAGTTGGAGAGCTTAGTTACTTCCTTGGTCTTCAAATCAAGCAAATGGTGAATGGTACATTTGTGAGTCAGGGCAAGTACATCAAAGACATGCTCAAGAAGTTTGGAATGGATGATGCCAAAGCTGGATAGTAATGCTAGTGGCAATATGGTGGATCAAAAGATGTATCAGTCTATGATTGGAAGCTAGATGTCATGTTTAGTGTATGCATGTATGCAAGATTTCAAGCCTTACTAAGAGAAAGTCATTTGAAGGCAACAAAGAGAATATTGAGGTGCTTGAAGCATACACAAAATGTTGGATTGTGGTATCCTAAAGGAGCAAACTTTGAGTTGATTGGATATTCGGACTCTGATTATGTGGGATGCAAAGTGGAGAGAAAGAGCACATCGGGCACATGTCAACTATTGGGAAGATCACTTGTGTCTTGGTCATCAAAGAAGCAAAATAGTATAGCACTTTCAACCGCCAAAGCGGAGTACATTTTGGCCAGTAGTTGTTTTGCTCAATTACTTTGGACGAAGCCTACTTTGAATGATTTTGGAATCAAGTTCAAACAAGTGCCATTGCTATGTGACAAGGAGAGTGCTGTGAAACTCACCAAGAACCCGTTTCAACATTCAATGTCCGTCATCATTTCATAAGAGATCATCAACAAAAAGAGGACATTTTAATTAAGAGTGTGGGGCTAGTGTTTAATCTAGCTAATGAGCTAAAAGGGTTTAACTCAACATGGGCAAGATAACTAATGAAAGTTGAGTGAAGAAGCTTGTCCTTGGATCAAACTGAGTTAAATTTCTTTGGTAAAAGATCTAGATTGAAACAAATTTGGGAAAATGATCCTCACATAACATGGTTTTACCCCAACCTATCAAAAATTTGAGCTCACCTTTTGTGGTAATTAATGCCAAAGGGGGAGAATTAATTCACAAAGATAGGGGAAGAGAAGTGGAAAGATAAGAGAAAAGAAGGGGATCAATTAAAATTTGAAGCACACAAGTAGGGGAAGCAAGCTCATAAATTTGTATATTGCATTTGAATGTGCATTACATATGTTTGCTTGCATGGCACAAGTTTTAATTCAATATCCATGCTTGTGTGGTGTATAGTCATAGAATTTGATTGATGAATTGCAAACTAGCATACATAGGGTGATAGCTTGATAACTTGGTCATATTTTTCACAAGTAGCTCTAGAGACTTACTTCTAATGATTGATCTCATGAGATATCTAGTTTGTGGTATTTTCAAGTGGTATCTAGCTAACCATGGTGCTAAGGATGGTGTTCAAATGGCAACTTCGATTGGTATCATGCTTCAAAGGTCCATTCTTTACACCTTAGCATCATTTGGTAGTCATTACTCTCCCACAATTCAAATTCATGCATATGTGCAAGCTTTAAACCAAACACTCTTAGCACATATGTAGGGGGAGCTAATGCTACCAATTCAGGTTTATGAAACTTGTCCAAATAAAAATGTCTGGGCAAGCAACATGAATCCAAAATGATTATAATTCATATCTTTGTGAAGTTTGTCATCGATTACCAAAAAGGGAGAGATTGAAAGCCCTAGTTTGATTTTGGACAATCGATGAAAGCTAAGTGAACAAACCCTTTGCTCTAAGTGATGAATGAGATAGGTTGGTCCACAACCAAGGTGGAGCTAGATGGTACTCATGTGATGGAGATGGCCAAAAGATGGTGATCAAGTGCTCCGACTTGGAAAGAAGAAAGAGAGGAACAAAATGGGCTCAAGGCAAATGGGCTATCAGTTTTTATGCTGAAATTTGATTGCAAACAGGCAACTCGAGGCTCTAGCCCCACTTCTGCCTATGGATGGTGCTCCGCCCACACCATGGCAGTGTACACCGGATAGGGCGGTGCCCCCCTTTGACTTGGTTGTGCAACACTGAGTGTTTGGCTCGCCTGTCCGACCCACGGACAGCCCAAACAACTTTCCACAAGCGATGCTAACTCTCAAATATTTTCACAAACATGTTAGAGCCAAGTTAGCATTTCAAAAAACATTTTTCATAAATATTTTCGCTTGCTCTCCGATGTGCACTAGGCCTAAATGCAATGCATTGTATTCCTAGTAGCACTAGATGACCGAATTATCTAATAGACCTCCCCTCTTATTAGTACGACCATTTATCCTAAATTCGGTCACACTCTCTTTAGTATCTTGACCGGTCAAAACAAAATCTCTATTTATACCTTTTCCTTGATCTCCGTAGGGTTTTATTTTTCTTTTTCTTTTCCAAGTTGGAGCACTTGATCACCATTTTTTGGTCATCTCCATCACTTGAGTGCCATCTAGCTCCATCACTTGGACTTGGATCAACCTATCTCATAATCACACTTAGACACAGGGTTAGTCCAATAGGTTTCATCAATTAGCCAAAACCAAAGTAGAGCTTTTAGCTGCCCATGACCGATTTGACCACCTAGATAGACAACTCAGCCGTGCAAGAGCACTCTTGCCGGTGCCAACCACTGCTCAGCTCGAATCAACCACCCGTGCAACTTGATTCGGCCCCCGCTCGTACCTTCCTATCGTGTGAGATGGAGATATGGAGCTAAAACTTGATTTCGCTGCTTATGGAGATGAAGGTGTGGAGCTAGAGCTCGATTTGGTCATCACGCCAGAGTTGGATTCGCCCGCATGAAGATGAGTGAGAAGTGTAGGCCGAAACAGGAAGGAAGACAGGCACGCATGAGCAGCGCATCACATCATTGAGGTGGGGCGACCCTGTCTACACTTTTTTGGAGGATGGGTTGCCTCCAATCTAGACCGAATAAACCAATTGGGATGTCCTTGACTCCAGCTGCCTCTCATAAATACCACAAAAATAGGTCCATCCCATCTTGTCCCTAGGGATCCTTGAAACCAAACACTACCTAAGACAAGCGGTCAAACAAGATGTATGAAAGTAAAAACATGACTTATTTTGGGACGAAGGGAGTAGGCAATGAGGTCAGCCATCATGAGCATAAACTGATAAAGTTCCACTAATACAATTTGTAATTCACCATAGGCACAAACCTATAAAGTTCCATTAATACAAAGTGATAAACCACCATTGTTGTTTTATAGACAACATGCCAAATTAATCCCTTCAATATTCTTCACGCTCGACCCCTGACCCGACAACGCTTGACACAACAATGCCTGACCGACAATGCTCGACTAACAGTGCTTGCATGACAATGCCTGGCCAGCAACGCATGATTGACTACACCTGACCGACAACGTTTGACTCGACTACACCTGATCGACAATGCTTGATTGACAACACTTGACTCGACTACACCTGACCGACAATGCTTGACTCGACTACACCTGACCGACAATGCTCGATCGACAACACTTGATCGACAACGCCTGACCGACAACGCCTGACCAACAATGCCTGGCCGACAACACCTGACCGATAACACTTGACCGACAATGCCTGACCAACAATGCTCGATCGACAACGCCTGACCGACAAGATGAGGTTGAAGGCTGCGACGACAGTGAGGAGCAAGGAGGTTCGTCCGATCAGCCTGGAGAACCGTCCCAAGAGGGAGTTCAAATGGTGAAACACCAAGAAATTTTGAGACTTGCCTCCTAAAGCACTATCTGTAGGAGAACAATACTCTGTCTCCCTACTTCCATACCAAGACTCAGTTCAAGCTTTTTTGGGGTGAGTTCATTGACAAGCCAATTGCTTAGCTAGGCTTATTTGGAGGAGTTTCCTTTGATTCAGTAGCTAGTTCAGATGTTCAGGGACATGGGCTTATTGAAAGTGATGACATTCAAGCACAATTGGAATGAATCTTCCATCCGCTAGTTTTACGCCACGCTTGATGTTGACTTGGAGTGGATGACTGGCAGGGAGCGTTGCACTACTTCCTATCGGGAGTTTGTAGTGCTCATTGATCTTGACTATGATGAAATGAAGGTTGGTAAATCTGTGAAGAGGCTTCCATCTATGCAAGAGCATGAGACCTACATCTTCTATCCGACTGGGAGCATCATCACACTGCTAGCAAGAATCTGAAGAGGTAAACGTCTTTGATCAATTCCATGCTGAGGCACACTCTTGTACTTAGGTGGGGAATTCCGACATGGCTCGCTTTGCTTACCATGAGATCATTCCTATTCAGACTTGGGATAAGCTGAACATGATTGAGTGGATGGCTTCTAGGATGATAGACTGTAAGCTTGATAGGAGACGTGCGTTGGTCTTCTAGCCGTACATCATGGCGTTGATCAGGAACCAGGTTGACTTCTTGGGTGTTGATGAAGTGGTGCACAAATCCTTCCAATCATATAGCAACAAGAAGAAATTCTTGCAGTGGGAAGCCTCACCTCCGGCTGAGGTTCCACCACCGCCAGTTGAGCAGCCAGAGCTCGTTGTTGTAGGGGCAGCTGGGGGAGAGGCTAGTGTGTGGACACCACTAGAGGGTTACTTTGTTCCATACTTTGAGCGTCTCAACACACAGTTCTAGCAGGCACTTAGTCCAGTGTGTTAGGGCTTGGATGACATGTTGCCAAGTAGGAACAATACCTTTGGGAGAACTTTGTTGATCTAGTTAGGGCCACAGTGAACAGCTTGGCTGATCAGATGGAGAGGACGGCCACAAAAGAATAGGTGGGTCAGCTTCACTCAAACATCGCCACACAAGGTCAGACTTAAGGCTTCAGGCTTGTCTGGCACTTCCAAGTTCACTAGGGGCTTTCACTTCTCTACCGGGTGCTCACTTTACAGGTATGCCCTTGTATCTTTGGTTAATACCGCCGTGTCTTAGCACTTTTACCAAATCAGGGCTTTCACTATTTACTTATACTCATTTTCCTTGTAGGCGTCCATCCAATGATGACACCTCCCTCAGTATCTGCAGACGTCGCCGCCACCACAGCAGCCTCATTAGACTTTGCCCGGCCAGTAGTCACCCTCCAAGTCTTGCCTTCGTCATGTCGTAGCGTTAGTTTTGATCAGCTGAGAGAGTTGGTCAGACACATTGATTTGCTTCACCGCCCGATTGTGTTAGGTGTACTTTGGTTGTGGTGTACTTGATACTATGGTTTGTCTGGTGTGTCATCCATTGAGATGATAGATTTGGTACTCTATTTGAATCCCTTTGGTTGGATGGTTGAACTTGAGTTGAGACTCCACTCCTTGGTCGAATTTGATTGTTGAATTCTCAGTGATTGATTTTGATTTTCTTATATCCTTCCAACATATACCATGATTGGGAGATAAGGTCGAGAATTAAGAGAAGTTCTGCCAGAATTTCCCACTAATCAACTTTGATAAGGGATAAGGATTAGATTGAGAGGTCACTATACATTGAGAGATTACTCTCGCGACACTCTTGGCATATAGGGCATCTTATCAAAACCTAATACTCCTCGCCTGGGGGATCCTATAGCTACTAATCTAGTACCCATGATTTTTTCTAACAAGTCAATTTAGTCCAGTCTTTCAAAACAAACTCTTTTAGGCAACTTAACAAATTAGGTTGATGGGGATAAGAGGCTAGAATGAACTAGAGGAAAGGGTTATAGTAACTTATATTATTTAACCTAAAGCACAGAGAAAATTTTAAAATTGAAGGTTCAGATGTGTTTCTATTGAATTGAAAATGCTTGATAGGAGGATTGTGGCGTCAACCACCACTCTAATACCTGCTTCTATGAGGGGTTGTTCCCATATTTGTTAAGTTAACACAAGCGTCATCCTCTTGACCAACTTGTGCTAGCTTTAACTTACACAGGGCCCTCAGGATAGTGCCATCAGCACTTCCTCTTCAGGATATTTTTAATGGTCGAGTTACACTTATAGTCCCAATATAAAGCATATGGAACAATTCACCTGTTATGCAATCTAAATCTTCAACTCATTGTTGAAACATCATTGACTACAAAAGAAATTACAAGTTTCGGTTTAGTTTACTTGAGCTAAACACTATCATTTCCTTAGACTATTAATATTAACTCGATTATCTAGGTTCACTCTTGTCACTCACTATTGCATCAGAATAACACGCAGCTCATCTTGGAGAATGCCCATTCTAAGGTCTGCTAATCCTAGCTTGATCAAGCTAGGCTCAGGTCATCTAGTTTGACTACCTGCAAAACAACTTAACAGTAGCACCGTGAGTACATTGCGTACTCGCAGGACTTAATTCCAACATATAAAGATTTGGTGGATGCAATGGAATTTAGGCATTTGTTGTTTTGCATAAAGGCATGGCGTTTATTAAAGAATGACATGCTCATGATTCAAGATTCAACTAATTAGCAATTATAAATTCTAGACAAGTAATAATAAACAACATAATCAAAGTGATCAACATTATCATGGGTCTAGAAGAAAGAACAACCGGTAAGGGTTCCATCCCGAGGGACTGACTTTTTAGAGGTGTACAACTGTATCCACACGACTAATGGGACTAATGACCATACCTCGGGTCTGAGAGTAAGGGTTGCCTCACATTTCCCAACCTTTCCCTAATCTAGCCAAGAATGTTCATGGTCGATAAGTTCCCAAGTAATGCGACCACCATCTACCTGACACCACCCTCGTGCTAGTTTCATGAACAAGTGAGCCATTCTCAACTCCGCTACTCACTCCTCTAAACCCTTATTGTTGTTCCTAAGTGATGCCCTTGTGGTGCACCTCTAGCACATCGACATCCATGACGATGGTTTGGCTTTCTTGATGTGTGTTTAGGAACAATTGCCATCTTGGCAAGATCACGAATTGGGGCCTTGGTGGCTTAGGGAGCACAAGGGAGAAGGAGAGCAGCTGATGGTGAAAGGAGGTGAGGTGGAAGAAGGAAGGAGAGGAGAGGCTAAAAAGAGATCATGCCAATGTCCATGACCCTAGTTTTCGTGAGGATTGCGTCCAAGGGAGTGTTGTGAACATTATGCAACGTCTCGAGCAACTAGGTCAAGCCAGATGGCTCCTCGACATCATCGCCCAACGCCCATCTAGTGGAACCAAACCAAGTGGCATTGGCTTGGGACTCTCCTTACTCTCATCTACGCATCCTCCAAACGGTGGTCAGAGTTGCCCCATTAGGAGGTCGCCCGATGGCCTTATGGAGCCACCCCAGGCTAGTTTTGGGTTAGAGTGTAGCACCTGGTTTTAAGAACAAAACTAGATACATACCATATGTGAGCCTAAAAAGTCAAATCACACATATGACTATAAATAGAGGTAATATCAATAGACAATGCTTAATATATAGTGTACTTAGTACAAAAAATATAACCTTAGATAGTAGACAATGGAAAGACACTCTGATCTTCAGGTGAAAGCTCCAAATCCACAAGGACAACTGATTGGTTTATCATAAGCCTAACTCTTCCATACACTAGCAATCTGGTACCCATCCGGGATTTTTCCAAAGTATAGAAAAGTAAAGCAAGCGTAAGTACATATAGCAATATAACATGGGATTCATGAGGCTCAAAAGGTTGACAGTGGCTTACTGTGATTAGCATTTTAGTGAGTCAAATTTTAGCATTAGAGTAGTAGCAAGTTCAGCTTAAGCCCCAAATAACCACATGATCATGTAAACAAGATTAATGTATAGCAAAAACAAAAATCATAAGTGAGCATCTGTATAATCAGTATCATTAGTGTTCATCATCTATTTAGTAAGGAGCCTAGGCTGCTCGTGACTGTGAGCATGGCTGATATACCAGTTTTACACTCTGTAGAGGTTGTACACTTTCACCATGAACTGTGATTTACCCTTTCGCCCGAGGCGGTCAACCTCTTGACCCACTTCCAAGGAAGGTCGGCAGGGTTCACTGTAAAGTCTTTCAAAGGTTTGTCTAACAAGTGTAGCCCGCTAGGTTTCCCCATCAATAAGCATGAACTCCCCTCCAAGAGGTGACTAACAAAAATACAAAGAAACCAAAGTACACCCTCTTGGCAGGCCGAGAATATACAGATTGGAGCCCCTCTTGTGCCTTTCGGTAAGCTACTACGAGTTAGAAAATGTCCTCATACTTAACTAAAGCCAGAGCTATGTAGCACTCATGGTTGTACTATAAGCCCTGGGGGAATCCACTTATAGATAAGTCTTTTGATAATTCTGATGTGCTTTGCCCAAGGGTTGGTACATATATATAGGGAGGAAAACTTCCCACATTCACACCAACCAACAATATGGTACTAATTGATATTGCACCATCTACCTCCACTAATAGGCCTAAATAATCATTAAAGTCCATTAGTAAATAAAGGCATGAGCCTTTTAGAGTCGGTGGAAAATTAGGCTCGAATTTTTCTAATTTCGAAATTAATTAATATCATGAAATAAAAATAATTCTAGAAAGTCTAGAATTACCATTTATATCACAAAAAATGCTCCGAAGCTTAGAAAAATCCCTGGAAAAATCCTAGAGATAAATTGAAAGACGAGGAACTCAGATAAAATATTTGGAGCTCATGAAAAGATTGTTGAGAGCTTGGAATAAAAAGATCAAGGTCAATGAGGTAGGAATTAAATTAGAAAGATTCCAAGAGATAGATGTTCATCTCCTAAATGTATTTTAAAAAAAATTGCACATAGAAACACAAGGTGCGACTGGCATAAATGCAACAAACATGTTTCTACCTTAAGATAAATTTTAATTTAATGAAAATTTATTATTTCCCTATGTTTTCATGAGCATAAAATACAAAATTAAATCTTTTTAGCTCTATTTCAAGAGAAACAAATTTTAGGGTGTTATAATTCTACCCCCCTTAAGATGAATCTCGTCCTCGAGATTTGGAAGATGTTGATAAAAGAGATAATGATACTTTGCCTTTATTTAATCCTCATTTTCCCAAGTTACATCTTCCTTTGTTTGGTTACTCCATTGCACTTTACACACTTTAAGTACTCTTTCATTAAGAAACATCGGGCCGTTTCTAAGATCCTGGCTGGTTAATGTGCTTGTGTGTGTCCATCTCTTGTATTAAGCTCCTCCAAAGGTGTTTGCTCCTCTACATTGACATCTGAAAACTCACAGTCCACTTTACTTTCCTCATAGGACACACCTTCTAATAGGTCATTCTCGTATTCCTCAGGTGCAGGCTGAATATACCCTCATACTCAATTCTTTCTCCTGACGGTGTTGTTAGGAGCACCGAACGTTAGGCATACTTAATCACTCCTTTACATGTAGATAATCATCCCTTTCCAAGGATAACATCAATGTCCATTAACTCCAAAACAATAAGGTTTGCCACGAAGTTCTCCCCTTTCATGTTAAGACTAACTTTTGGGCATATGTGGTCTCTACCTTCTTTTCTCCTCCTAGAGAGTTAACTATTAGGGATTTCATCATCGAAAGCATAGTTATCTTATGATCTTCTACATATTCCCTAGAGATGAACGAATGTGAAGCACTAGGGTCAAACAAAACCATGGCAGGGGCTGAGTTTACTAGAATGAACCCTAACATGACCTCCTTAGCTCCATGAGTGGTAATCATATCCACACTGTTCAACCTACCTTGGATGTAGTTTCACTTTAACTTATTTCCTTGCACCTGCTTCTTATGAACATTCTATTCTGGCTCCTCCTACTGTTGATTCTGGCTTTGATTACTCTTAGCAAACTTCTCAAGACAATCGTTCTTATAATGTTTAATCTCACCACAGTCATAACCTTCCTCACTAGGAGTATTGGTCTTCATCAAGGTGATAGTACAAGGTGACTGACATGGCTCTTGAGAGCTGAAATGCTGCACTTCATCATTGGATTGCTGATACTGATCCTGATCTGTACTCCCAAGTAGATTTATAGGGTGTGATTGATATTTTGGTTGTGTAGCAAAACAAAGACGAATGTTTCTTAATTGGCGTTGAAGGTCACGCTTTCTCTTCCTCTCTTCCATCTGTTGATGCTTATTTTCAATTACAATTGCTTTGTCCACCAACGTCTGATAGTCGGCATACACAATAGTCACCAGCTGTAGTTGCAAACCATCATTCAGTCCTTTCAAAAAGCTTTTTTGCTTCTTAGCATCATTATCCACTTCTTCTGGAGCATAGCACGACAACTGAGTGAACATGCCATGATACTCACACACAGTCATAGATCCTTGCTTGAGAGCCCAGAACTCATCTTGCTTGAGTTCTACCACACCAGCGGGAATGTGGTACAACCTGAAATTCTCCTTGAATTCCTGCCAGGTGATAGAAGGAGCATTGTTGGGACGCCCATACTCAAATGACTCCCACCAATTTTGGGCAATTCCTTGTAGTTGACTGAAAGCATAAAGCACCTTCTGATGGCCATTACACTAGGCTATGTTAAGTTGTCTCTCCACAACTCTAAGCCAGTCATCTGCTACTATTGGGTCACTTGTATGGGAGAACGTCGGTGGGTGTCCCTTCACAAATTCACCACGCTTGTCAATAGGGAGTGTTTGATGCTGGTTGTTTAGTGCAATTTGAACAATAGTCTATAACAGTTGAGTTTGCGTCATCAAAGCTTGCTCTATAGTTGGAGGATTAGGTGGTGGTGGATTAGAATTGGTAGGATTTCTTTTGGCACCATGCGAGGCACTTCTCCTAGTAGCGATCATCTATTTTCAACACATATGTATTATGATTCAGTCGTTCATAGCATTCTTAACTATAGCCTCAAGAGATGACAAGATAGGATTAACAGTGTGAAAGATAAGAAAAAACCCAACCATAGAGATAACCGGTTCTTCCAAATGAAGCACTAGAATGTAAGAAACTTCATCTTGCAAATCCTTCACTTGGCTACCCCCTTAAGAAAAGGTCAAATAGGGGACACAAAAGGGTAGCTTGAATCTTCTTCTAGATGATTTAACTAGCATAAAGATGTTCTGACATCCCAATGAAACTCATGTGCAAGGGTATAAACAAGTTACCTAAAATTTCCTCGCGGGATGAAAAACAACAATGTAGTAAAGCAACTATAACTCTCATTCCGTTAATCAAATGAAGTTTTAGTTTACACCATTGGAAAGCTTATAAAATTATCTACAACTTTGATATAGAATACTTTTCTAGATTTACAGTTAATTTGGTCAAAAATAGTGCACAACCGAAACTGTCCTAGGTTTCTGACAGCACAGATACATCGTCTTGTGAATTTCATAACTCCCAAACCAAAACAGCTATAAGGGTGGTTCTTACGGGCAGAGAAAGATATTGAAGTATACTATTGTCCAAAAGTTTCTCATGATTTTTGGTCATCCAAGAACATAGATATAAACCAAAGGGGACAGGCTGCTCTAAAAAAAATAGGATAGGGAAAACAGAAGATAAATAAAACGCAACTACTTATTTCATTAATCCTTATGCCTTAGGCCTATAAACTAAATGAAATTATGGAATAATCCAAAAAATCATTGCAATCATTACAAAGATCCAAAACAAGCATAAGCAAAATGGCAAACCAACTAAACACTAAAGGTTCACACTTCACACATTGACTCAACTTGCGATTACTACCGTTCTCTTCATATTAAGGGCAAAGATCCTAATGCTCCTCTTCTGATGACGCAAGAAGGTGATAAGAGAATATTCTAAAAGCATATCAAGGCAACGAGTATAGATGAGAACAAAGGTTTAAAACAAGCATCAAGGAGGAGATGAATATCAAGGGTGGATATATAGTAGAGAAGGAAAAATCAAGATTTATAGAATAAGGACTTTATAGCAATTTCAAAACCTTAAGATGGCCAATTTCGAACTAGGCTTGCATCCTACAGTCAGCATTGCTCTGATACCACTTTGTAGCACCTAGTTTTAAGAACAAAACCAGATACACACCATATGTGAGCCCAGGAAGTCAAATCACACATATGACTACAAATAAAGGTAATATCAATAGACAATGCTTAATATTTAGCGTACTTAGTCCAAAGAATATAACCTTAGATAGTAGATGTCGCACCCAATTTTGCAAAGCAAAACCAAGTACTCATATATGTGCGCCCAGGATGTCCAAACACACACACATATCACAAATTGCAGTAGTATCAAAGTAAAGTACTTATTACATCGCATATCTCATCATAAAGTTAAATACAAAGTTTGCTCGAAGGCATTATTATTACAAACACAGCGGAAAAACTAGCCCAACTGCCACAGGGACTCCAACTGGTGAACGTCTTCCTAGTAGTCCTGGACATCCTCTGGAAACTCTTCATATCCATTATCTGTTGCCCATCCGGGATTTTCATTTGATGTAAAGCAAGTGTAAGCTCACCATGCTTAGCAAGTATAACAAAGGGATCTATGAGGCTCAAATAGGCTTGACACTGTTCGACTGCGGTTCGCAATTTTAGTTGATCGATTTTTAGCAACCTGAATTACTACTTTAATGAACAGTCCCAAATCCCAAGTGGTATTAAAGTATCATCCAGCTTTGTCTCAATTCCCAACCATCCATCATCCACAGTAACCACTAATCTCGAAGGATCCAGACCGCTCGTATCCGTGAGCACGGCTGTTATAATAGGTTAATTATTTCTGCAGAAATTGTACATCTTTACCCACCGAGCCGTGATTCCCAATGCCGGGGTTCACGAGACCCACTACACCTCTTCCCAGGAAGTGTGGCAGAGTTTCACTATGAAACCCTTAGCTAGTTGCACTAACAAATCGTAGCTACAAAGGAATGGCACACGTGGGCATCGCAGCACGGTGCACACCCTAATAGAAAAAGGAAAGATACCCTCTTACCCCTTACTGGAGCTACAGACGAGCTAGTACAAACCAGATAATAGGTTAAAGTCAGAGCCATTTGACACTCAGGGTTGTACGGTCCCTCCTAGGTTGCCGCTTCAGGATAAAGTCCTTATGGAGAGGCACTAGAGTACTCAACCCCATACTCCAGCCCCCTATCTGTTGCTAAAAAGTTCCATTTTATCACATTGCATATTGTCTTTAAATATGTTTAACAATTACTTCATGTTAAGCGCTGCAGCATCTATCCAAAATGCCTACCCAATAAACCCAGGTATCAAGGATATGTGGTACAATGAATCATCTAGGTAAAGTCCTTAAAGGCAATTCAAATTAAACTCATGCATGAATGTAAGTGGTAGTAGTTCATAGGTAACAAGGGGCCTTTGGTACACTTGCCTTCCTCAAAGTCGTCCTAGGAGTACTGCTGATCCTGCTGGGGGTCCTCAGTCACCTCAAATGGCTCACCCTCTAATCGTGATCCAATCATCAATCAAGCATCATTCCAATCATTACATGCATACAAGATAGAACTCTATTAGAACAGTACACCAAACAGTGAAAACATATGTTGAAAAGTTTACAGATCTGTTCTACGCATTTCTACGAACACATGAGCGAAAGAATCACTCAAATTGGACTTAAAACGTGAAAGTTATGCATGAAATAAGATGTAATGGCAATTCTATAAATAAACTAACCTATTTTCGAATTAAAATAATTAAAAATCTGAATTTAAATGAAATCTGGACCGGGCTTACTATTTCTGGAAACTTCAGGGACTTGAATGAATAAAAATAGGACTAAATAAAAATTAGTTTGAACTGGACTGGACCGCGGGTTGATTTCTGGAAAAAGCGGGGGCTTTTCTGCAAAATGTGCATGGCTGACCGTGGTTTGACCCGTGGCTGCTGACTGGGCGACACGCGGCAGTTGCTGGTTGGCGCGGTGTGCCACGTGGCTTGGTGGACTGGCTGACGCAGCGCCATAGCCTAGGTCTACGGGTCCACGGTGGACCGATTACTTACCCCGAAGGGGTATCTAATCTAGACCGCTCGTTCCAGATCTGATGGCGCAGGCATGACGGGGACAGCGGGTCGCCGGGGAAGACGCAACCGACGGCGGTGCCATGGCCGGCGGGTCTGGATGTCACCGGTACGGCGCCCCAGAGCACGAATCAGCAAACGGGAGGCACAGAAAAGACGGGGAGCTCACCACGAGTCGTTGGGAGAGGAACGCGGCGTTCGGGACGAGCTCCAGACATGGTGTCGACGGCGGCGGGGCTCTGGAGAGAGAAAGAGAGCGCGGGTGAGGGCGTAGCTGGGCAAAACAGCGCCAAAATGCGAAATGGAATGTACCTATGGGCGCGGGAAGATCCGGTGAAGCTTCGGGTGGCCTTGGCGTCGGCGTTTGCGCTCGGAAGGGGGAGGCTCTCACCGGCGGCGGTGGCTCTCGGTAGCAGGCAAAGGTGGGGAGAGAAGGCGGGGTCGGCTCGGGGTTTTATAGGCCGGGTGTGCGTGGAAATAAGGAAGGGAAGCAGGGAGGGGCTCGGCACCTTCCTAACGGCGCCGGTGATTTCCATCGGGGACGCGCCATCGGTGGCCGAAGAAAGGAAAACGCCGGGGGAGGAAAAGGAAGCTCGGGGAAGAAGAAAGGAAAGAAGAAGGGGCGCTGACCGGTGGGGCCGGAGCGCAGCGAGAGAGAAAGGGAGAGGGCGAGCGTCGCGGTGAAGCCAAGCAGGCCGCACGGTGCAGTCGCGCGAAGCGGGCCGCAGTGAAGCGTGCGCGCGCGGGGGTGGCCAGCTGGGCCACGTGCGTTGCGGGCCGACGCGGGAAAGAAGCAGCGGCCCAAGCGAGCAGGCCGCCGGGACAGGCCAGCGGGAGGAGGAGGGGAAAAGGGCCGGGCTAGCTGGGCCAGAAGGTGTCTTTCTCTTCTTTTTATTTTTAATCAAATGTTTATCAAATTCTATTTTCTCCATTTTCATTTTTAAGCCAAATTCAAATAAGTTTGAATACAAATTTCAAATCTTCTAGCCCTACACTCAATCAAAACCCATATGACTCGGCATGAATGCAACAAACAAGTTTCTAAACTTATAGTTTATTTTATTTATTCAATATTTATTATTTGGCCTAAGTTAAAAATACCTAGAAAATGTAATTAATGCTAAGAATTAATTGCTAATTTGTGGTAAAAATTTTGGGTGTTACAAACCTACCCCCCTTAGAATGAATCTCGTCCTCGAGATTCGGATGGTTCAAAGAGATTGGGATAGTCAGTTCTCAGATCTTCCTCTCTTTCCCACGTTGCCTCATCCACTGAGTGTCTGTTCCACTGAACCTTGCACATTCTTATTATTTTGCTCCTTGTGATTCTCTCCGCTGTTTCTAGGATTCTCACTGGATACTCTTTGTATGATAGATCCCCTCGGATATCCAGTTCTTCCAAGGGTAGTTGTTCCTCAGGTACTCTCAAACATTTCTTAAGTTGCGACACATGGAAGACATCATGAACACCTGAGAGCTGCTCTAGTAACTCTAGCTGGTAAGCAACTTCTCCTCTCCTGTTAATGATCTTGAATGGTCCCACATACCTAGGTGATAACTTTCCCTTGGTATGAAATCTCTTTACTCCTTTCATGGGTGAAACTTTGAGATAGACAAAGTCACCAATTTCAAATGCCAAATCTCTTCTTCTCGTGTCCGCATAGCTTTTCTGTCGGGACTGCGCAACCTTTAGGTTTTGCCTTATTGTTTGCACTTGTTTTTCTGCCAGTTGCAGAACATCTGGTCCAAAGACTTGGCTTTCCCCTGTTTGATTCCAAAACAATGGTGTTCTGCACTTTCTACCATACAATGCCTCAAACGGTGCCATTTTAAGACTCTTTTGGTAGCTATTATTGTAGGAGAATTCGGCATAAGGTAAACTCTTATCCCAACTTGTCCCATACTGCAGAGCACAAGCTCTTAGCATATCCTCTAAGATCTGATTTGTCCTTTCGGTCTGTCCATCTATTTGAGGATGGTAGGCTGAGCTGAAGTTCAACTTCGTATCCATTGACTCATGCAATTTCTGCCAAAAATGTGATGTGAACTGTGTACCCCTATCCGAAACAATCTTCTTTGGTACACCATGTAAACATACAATCCTTTCCATATACAACTCTGCTAACTTTGCACTCGAATAAGTTACCTTGACCGGAACGAAATGGGCCACTTTTGTCAATCGGTCAACAATCACCCAGATAGAGTCAAATCCTTTCTGTGTACGGGGTAATCCAACTATAAAGTCCATTCCAACTTCTTCCCATTTCCACTCGGGTATCTTCATAGGCTGTAGTAAACCTGCTGGCCTCTGATGTTCTGCCTTCACTCTTTGGCATGTGTCACATATAGCCACATGTTCCGCCACGTCTCTTTTTAGTCCATACCACTAGTACCTCTCTTTAAGATCAAGATACATTTTAGTACTTCCTGGGTGTATGGAATAGGCTGAGTCATGAGCTTCCCTCAAGATGGACTCCCTAATAGATTTTACTTCTGGCACACAAATCCTTTTACTGAACCATACTGTCCCTTGATCATCCATATGGAATCCTGGGGCTTTACCAATCACTATACACTCTGCAATATCCTTGATCCTCTCATCACCCATCTGTCCTTTACGAATCTCTTGTTCCAGAGTGGATTCTACCTCTAACTCCATGGTGTTGGCCACAATACCCAAATTCAAGTATTTGAACTCCTCACACAACTCTTCAGGTAGTTGAGTCGTATAGGCCATGTTCACATAACTCCTTCTACTCAAGGCATCTGCTACAACGTTAGCCTTTCCTGGGTGATAGTGAATATCCAAATCATAATCCTTAATTAACTCGAGCCATCTTCGCTGCCTCAGATTCAGATCTGACTGTGTGAATATATACTTTAGACTCTTATGGTCCGTATAAATCTCACACTTATGACCAATCAGGTAGTGCCTCCATATCTTAAGAGCATGCACCACAGCTGCCAATTCCAGATCATGAGTCGGATAATTTAGCTCATGTTTTCTCAGCTGTCTAGATGCGTAGGCAACAACTCTGCCTTCTTGCATAAGAACACCTCCTAGACCTTGCCGTGAGGCATCACAATAGATAGAGAAACATTTGGTGAGATCAGGTAAGATGAGCACTGGAGCAGAAGTTAGTCTCTTCTTCAACTCCTCAAAACTGTCCTGGCATTGTTTAGTCCATACAAATTTGGCATTCTTCTCCAACAACGTAGTCATGGGCTTCGCTAACTTAGAGAATCCCTCGATGAATCTCCTATAATACCCAGCCATACCTAGGAAACTCTGAATCTCACTAACATCCTTAGGTGGCTTCCAACTCAACACATCTCTAACCTTCTTGGGATCTACTGCTACTCCTCCATTAGAGATTATGTGACCAAGGAAAGATACTTCTTTTAACCAGAACTCACATTTGCTAAACTTGGCATAAAGTTGATGTTCTCTAAGCTTTTGCAATACCAATCTCAAATGCTCTTCATGTTCTTCTTCATTCTTAGAATACACTAGTATGTCATCAATGAACACGACGACAAACTTATCAAGGTACTCCATAAATACTTTGTTCATCAAATACATGAAGTAGGCAGGTGCATTAGTCAGACCAAAAGACATAACTGTGAACTCATACAGTCCATAGCGGGTCACAAAGGCGGTCTTGGGGATGTCAGTACGCCTTATCCTCAACTGATGGTATCCAGATCGAAGATCAATCTTGGAAAACACACAAGCCCCTTTCAATTGGTCAAATAGGTCATCAATTCTAGGCAATGGGTACTTGTTCTTAATTGTGACCTCATTAAGTGACCTGTAGTCTATGCACATCCTTTGTGTACCATCCTTCTTTTCTACAAACAGTACTGGTGCACCCCATGGTGATGAACTAGGTTGAACATAACCCTTATCTAGCAATTCCCTTAGTTGTTTCTTAAGTTCTGCTAATTCATTCACTCCCATTCTATAGGGTCTCTTAGCTATGGGTGCAGTTCCAGGTAAAAGTTCAATTATAAACTCGATGTCTCGGTCAGGTGGCATACCTGGCAATTCCTCGGGAAAGACATCCGGATACTCATTTGCTATCCTTATATCTTCTAAAGTTGTGCCCTCCAACTGGTTAACCCGACAGATTTCTGTAGCAGACTGAGTTGCCACAAACACCACTTCTTCTCCAGTTGAAGTGATAAGATTCACCGAGCTATTACCATAATTAATAACTGCTTTCTGCAACCTTAGCCAATCCATACCCAAGATGACATCGATACCGGTGGAATTTATGACTACAAGATTTGCTTGAAATTCTACCCCCCTTATGCTGAGACTAGCAGCTAAGCATATCCACTCTGCTTTCATTACCCCACCAGGTGAGCTTACTAACATGTGTTTCTTCATAACACTTACTGGAATACCATGCTTCTTTATGAATGTGTATGTTATGAAGGAATGCGAAGCACCAGAATCAAAAAGTACTGTAGCTGAGTTTGAGTTGACCGGAAACATACCGATCACCACATCCGGTGCCTCCTGAGCTGTTTCAGCAGTAACATGGTTCACCTTTCCCCGAACGTAGTTCTGCTGTGAGTTAGTCTTCTTGGGGCATCTATTAGAGTAATGTCCCGGCTCTCCACAATTGAAGCACTTGTTGTCATTAACTGCATTTGGCGCTTTTGGTGCGCCATTCCTCTACGGAGCATTGGGGGCATTATTCCTCACTGGTACATTATTGGGTTGCTGCTGGCACTGAGCTGGTGCCTTGAACTGTTGTTGCTGCTGCTGTGCACGCTGCTGCTGCTGGTTGCGGTTGAGACCTGTCTGACCTTGATAGCGCTGCTGAGGTTGAGTTTGTTGAGGGTTGGTACGGAAGCGAGAGTTGCTCCCAGATTGCTGTCCTTGAAATTTTCTCTTCTTGTCCTCCATCTGGCGGCGCTTGTTCTCAATCACTAAAGCTTTGTCCACCAGCTGCTGGAAGTTAGCAAAGGTATGGGACAACAGCTGGTACTGGAGACCATCATTCAAGCCCTCCATAAACAGCTCCTGCCTCTTTCCATCCTCGTCTACCTCAGTAGGTGCATACCGTGACAATTGTATAAACTTGTCACGATATTCAGCAACAGTCATGCCCCCCTACTTGAGAGCCAAGAACTCCTTCTTCTTCAGCTTCATCAGTCCCGCAGGCACGTGATGAGTGCGAAAGGCACTGCGGAACTCAGCCCAAGTGATGGGATTAGCTTCGGTGCGGCCGAAGCGGAATGAGTCCCACCAATCCTGTGCAGCTCCCTGCAACTATCCAGAAGCATATAAAACTTTCTCCCTATCATCACATTGGGCAATCTCCAGTTGCCTCTCAATGGCACGTAGCCAATCATCAGCTTGGAGTGGATCGGCAGAGTGCTTGAATACAGGTGGGTGTCCTTTCAGAAACTCTCCCCTCTTATCCCTGACATGAGGGGGTGCATTTCCATTCCCTTGCCCCATGTTCTGCATGTTCTGGGCCATCTGCTGAAGCAATTGGGTCTGCATCATCATCAGCTGCTCCATGGAGACTGGGGGTGGTGGTGGTGGTTCCTCGCCTCCCTGGTTGTTCCTCCTGGTGTTCACCATCTGTAGAGGCATCATATAAGTCTCACATGTCCAAGCATATAACTCTTACAAGATACTGGTGTAACAAGAGTAGGTGTAGACAAGAGATATATGTAGGGTATGCAAGAAGATATTTGTTCTGAATTTTTCCAGCGAGTTGGATAGCAGCAGTGCTGTAAAACGAGCATATCTCAGTCTCTGTTTATCATATGATTGCGTAGCATACCTTTCTGGAAAGCTTATGAAATTCTCTACAACTTTCGTTTAGAATACTTTTTCAGATTCCAACGTTTACTTAGTCAAATTCAGACGATAAGAAGTACTGTTCCGGAATCCTGACAGCACAGAAACCTCGACTTACAACCGTTGTATCTCACAATTTATAATAGCTATTGAGGTGATTCCAGAGCCAGAAGAAAGATGTTGAAGTCTACTTATCTCCATAAAAATTTCATGACCTTTGAGTATCTAGATTATGAGATATGAACTGATAAAGACAGACTGTTCCGAAAGATACAGAATGGACAGCATGATAAAACGAAACCCAACTATTTATTCATAATATCTCTAAACCTTAACCTTAACTAAATGACCATGGACATGCCCACAAGTCATCACAATCATACCAAAGATCCAAATCAAACATTATTCATAATGATAAACATCCAACCATGCAACTAACACTTGTCCAACCATTAAAAGAAGGAAACTAAATACTCTCTCGCGTAGCTACGCGTGCTTATTATATATTTTTAAGACTCTCCTATGGGTACGGGTCGATGGTGGTGCTGGTGCTGGGGTCTCCAGACTCTCCTCTGGTCCTCGGGGGTGACTGAGCGGGTACTCCTGAATCTTCCACATCTGGACCTCCTAGCTGCTGCTTCAGTGTAGCGTTCTCACGAGCCAGCTGCATGTAGGCCCTCCCCATGACATCGAGCTCGTCTAGGGCCTGATCCAAGTCAGTGTGGGTCTCAGCCAAGCACAACAGGGTAGGCCTCAGCCTCAGGTTCGCCTCTCCAAGTGGTGTAGCGATGTTGCACGTAGACTGTCCGCTCCGACAGCGGGGAAGATAGCGGTCATCCTCCCAGGCGATGTCGTCGAAGTGACGGTCACGGTTGACCATCAACGCCTGTCGAGCTGCATCCCTGATGACGGCCGCACGTGTGAGCCGTGCAGTGGTGGCGCGGTGGATGTAGCGCACCCGAGTCCCCTCTCGGATGTACACTTCTGTCTCCCAGAAGCCGGTGTAGTCGGGGTGGGTCCAATGCTCCGTCCTATACTGAACAGTGCCTCTAGGGTGGTAGCGATGCACAAGTGCGAGAAGCCTAGGGTGGTAGTAGCCATCACCCTCCAAGTCGTAGTGGATCTCCGCAGTCCATCCCTGAGCCAACGGTGCATTGTGATCGTCATCATTGTCATTATCTCCATCGTCTCCATCGTCTCCACCATCTCCACCGTCTCCACCATTACCCTCATCACCTCCATCAGCATCAGAATCATCAGAACCATCTTCATCATCGGGGTCACCTGCTCCCTCCTGGCCACCTTGTTCCTATACTTCCTCAGGATCTTCCTCAGACTCCTCTATCTCAATGGGTCCCTCAAACATGGGTCCCTCCTCTGTTTCTTCATCCATCGGGTCCTCCAACAAGTCCTCCAGAGGTTCCCCCATGGGTACCTCCACAGGTGGTTCCTCCTCCTGGTTCCTCAGAGCTTCCACCAGATGTGCCGGGACACGCTTGCCCAAAGTGAACCAGGTCCTCCTGGTGGGCATCGGAATGGTCCTCTTGCGCACGGTCAGCTTGGTACGAGCCATCTATAAGAATGAAAAGGTTGAGTATTAGAACAAAATAATTTTTGGCAATAGATAAAGAACAGAATATAAGCAAAAATTTTATAGCAAATTAAAGTAGTAAAATAAAGATAATGTGATCCTAGAAACGTCCATTTCTAACTAGGTTGTTCGTCCTACAGTCAGTTATAGCTCCGATACCAATTTGTCGCACCCAATTTTGCAAAGCAAAACCAAGTACTCATATATGTGCGCCCAGGATGTCCAAACACACACACATATCACAAATTGCAGTAGTATCAAAGTAAAGTACTTATTACATCGCATATCTCATCATAAAGTTAAATACAAAGTTTGCTCGAAGGCATTATTATTACAAACACAGCGGAAAAACTAGCCCAACTGCCACAGAGACTCCAACTGGTGAACGTCTTCCAAGTAGTCCTGGACATTCTCTGGAAACTCTTCATATCCATTATCTGTTACCCATCTGGGATTTTCATTTGATGTAAAGCAAGTGTAAGCTCACCATGCTTAGCAAGTATAACAAAGGGATCTATGAGGCTCAAATAGGCTTGACACTGTTCGACTGCGGTTCGCAATTTTAGTTGATCGATTTTTAGCAACCTGAATTACTACTTTAATGAACAGTCCCAAATCCCAAGTGGTATTAAAGTATCATCCAGCTTTGTCTCAATTCCCAACCATCCATCATCCATAGTAACCACTAATCTCGAAGGATCCAAACCGCTCGTATCCGTGAGCACGGCTGTTATAACAGGTTAATTATTTCTGCAGAAATTGTACATCTTTACCCATCGAGCTGTGATTCCCAATGCCGGGGTTCGCGAGACCCACTACACCTCTTCCCAGGCAGTGTGGCAGAGTTTCACTATGAAACCCTTAGCTAGTTGCACTAACAAATCGTAGCTACAAAGGAATGGCACACGTGGGCATCGCAGCACGGTGCACACCCTAACAGAAAAAGGAAAGATACCCTCTTACCCCTTACTGGAGCTACAGACGAGCTAGTACAAACCAGATAATAGGTTAAAGTCAGAGCCATTTGACACTCGGGGTTGTACGGTCCCTCCTGGGTTGCCGCTTCAGGATAAAGTCCTTATGGAGAGGCACTAGAGTACTCAACCCCGTACTCCAGCCCCCTATCTGTTGCTAAAAAGTTCCATTTTATCACATTGCATATTGTCTTTAAATATGTTTAACAATTACTTCATGTTAAGCGCTGCAGCATCTATCCAAAATGCCTACCCAATAAACCCAGGTATCAAGGATATGTGGTACAATGAATCATCTAGGTAAAGTCCTTAAAGGCAATTCAAATTAAACTCATGCATGAATGTAAGTGGTAGTAGTTCATAGGTAAGTACACTTGCCTTCCTCAAAGTCGTCCTGGGAGTACTGCTGATCCTGCTGGGGGTCCTCAGTCACCTCAAATGGCTCACCTTCTAATCGTGATCCAATCATCAATCAAGCATCATTCCAATCATTACATGTATACAAGATAGAACTCTATTAGAACAGTACACCAAACAGTGAAAACATATGTTGAAAAGTTTACAGATCTGTTCTACGCATTTCTACGAACACATGAGCGAAAGAATCACTCAAATCGGACTTAAAACGTGAAAGTTATGCATGAAATAAGATGTAATGGCAATTCTGTAAATAAACTAACCTATTTTCGAATTAAAATAATTAAAAATCTGAATTTAAATGAAATCTGGACCGGGCTTACTATTTCTGGAAACTTCAGGGACTTGAATGAATAAAAACAGGACTAAATAAAAATTAGTTTGAACTAGACTGGACCGCGGGTTGATTTCTGGAAAAAGCGGGGGCTTTTCTGCAAAACGTGCATGGCTGACCGTGGTTTGACCCGTGGCTGCTGACTGGGCGACACGCGGCAGCTGCTGGTTGGCGCGGTGTGCCACATGGCTTGGTGGACTGGCTGACGCAGCGCCATAGCCCAGGTCTACGGGTCCACGGTGGACCGATTACTTACCCCGAAGGGGTATCTAATCTGGACCGCTCGTTCCAAATCTGACGGCGCAGGCATGACGGGGACAGCGGGTCGCCGGGAAAGACGCAACCGACGGCGGCGCCATGGCCGGCGGGTCTGGATGTCACCGGTACGGCGCCCCAGAGCACGAATCAGCAAACGGGAGGCACATTAAAGACGGGGAGCTCACCACGAGTCGTTGGGAGAGGAACGCGGCGTTCGGGATGAGCTCCAGACACGGTGTCGACGGCAGCGGGGCTCTGGAGAGAGAAAGAGAGCGCGGGTGAGGGCGTAGCTGGGCAAAACAGCGCCAAAATGCGAAATGGAATGTACCTACGGGCGCGGGAAGATCCGGTGAAGCTTCGGGTGGCCTTGGCGTCGGCGTTTGCGCTCGGAAGGGGGAGGCTCTCACCGGCGGCGGTGGCTCTCGGTAACAGGCAAAGGTGGGGAGAGAAGGTGGGGTCGGCTCGGGGTTTTATAGGCCGGGTGTGCGTGGAAATAAGGAAGGGAAGCAGGGAGGGGCTCGGCACCTTCCTAACGGCGCCGGTGATTTCCATCGGGGATGCGCCATCGGTGGCCGAAGAAAGGAAAACGCCGGGGGAGGAAAAGGAAGCTCGGGGAAGAAGAAAGGAAAGAAGAAGGGGCGCTGACCGATGGGGCCGGAGCGCAGCGAGAGAGAAAGGGAGAGGGCGAGCGTCGCGGTGAAGCCAAGCAGGCCGCACGGTGCAGTCGCGCGAAGTGGGCCGCAGCGAAGCGTGCGCGCGCGGGGGTGGCCAGCTGGGCTGCGTGCGTTGCGGGCCGGCGCGGGAAAGAAGCAGCGGCCCAAGCGAGCAGGCCGCCGGGACAGGCCAGCGGGAGGAGGAGGGGAAAAGGGCCGGGCTAGCTGGGCCGGAAGGTGTCTTTCTCTTTTTTTTTAATCAAATGTTTATCAAATTCTATTTTCTCCATTTTCATTTTTAAGCCAAATTCAAATAAGTTTGAATACAAATTTCAAATCTTCTAGCCCTACACTCAATCAAAACCCATATGACTCGGCATGAATGCAACAAACAAGTTTCTAAACTTATAGTTTATTTTTTTTTCAATATTTATTATTTGGCCTAAGTTAAAAATACCTAGAAAATGTAATAAATGCTAAGAATTAATTGCTAATTTGTGGTAAAAATTTTGGGTGTTACAGTAGATAGCGGAAAGACACTCCGATCTTCTGGTGAAAGCTCCAAATCCACAGGGACAACTGACTGGTTTCTCACAAGCCTAACTCTTCCATACACTAGCAATCTAGTACCCATCCGGGATTTTTCCAAAGTATAGAAAAGTAAAGCAAGCGTAAGTACATATCGTACTCAGCAATATAACATGGGGTTCATGAGGCTCAAAAGGTTGACACTAGATTACTGCGATTAGCATTTTAGTGAGTCAAATTTTAGCATTAGAGTAGTTGCAAGTTTAGCTTAAGCCCTAAATAACCACATAATCATGTAAGCAAGATTAATGTATAGCAAAAACAATAATCATAAGTGAGCATCTGTATCATCAGTATCATTAGTGTTCATCATCTATTTAGTAAGGAGCCCAGGACGCTCATGACCGTGAGCATGGTTGATATACTAGTTTTACACTCTTCAAAGGTTGTACACTTTCACCATGAGCTATGATTTACCCTTTCGCCCGAGGCGGCCAACCTCTTGACCCACTTCTAAGGAAGGTTGGCAGGGTTCACTGTGAAGTCTTTCAAAGGTTTGTCTAACAAGTGTAGCCCACTAGGTTTCCCCATCAATGAGCATGAACTCCCCTACAAGAGGTGACTAACAAAAATATAAAGAAACCAAAGTACACCCTCTTGGCAGGCGGAGAACATACAGATCGGAGCCTCTCTTGCTCCTTTCGGTAAGCTACTACGAGTTAGAAAAGGTCCTCATAGTTAACTAAAGCCAGAGCCATGTAGCACTCATGGTTGTACTATAAGTCCTAAAGGAATCCACTTACAGATAAGTCCTTAGGGAGAGGAATCTAGAGCACCACAAAAACTGTACTCTAGCCCCCTGATTCCATGTTGCTAAAAATCATATTTTAACGTTTATTACATATACCATTAGTCATGTTACAGATCATGGTTATTTAATTGAGCACTAGCAAAGTACTACCCAATGCATAATCCCACGGTGTCAAGGTATAAGGTACAAAAGCTAGGATATCCTTACAGGAATCAAGGTAGACACATGCATATGAATTAAGCGACATTAGAGTGAATAGGTAACAAGGATATCCCGTGCTACACTTGCCTTAAAAATTCAGATTCTCAATTGGTCCTAACCTTCAAAGAACTTCTTTCTTGATCACCAACTTCTTCTAGATCACCAACGCAAGGCTCACTGACTGGACTTGATCATAGAGCACCACACAAGCATCAAAGCACAAACATGCATAGCATACAAATATGACTAGATTGGAACAATACACGAATCAGTAAAAAGATTTGAAAACTAATCGACGCATTGCTACGATCACATAGACGTGAAAAGCACTCTAATCGGATCTATGGTCACAAGATCACAAGAAACGCTGAGAACAGAGCTACGATGAAAAGAAACGACTACCAAAAAATTTATATTATAAAAGAAAAGAAAAGCCTAAATGCTTGATTTCTTTTATTTAAGCAAAACCATGTGAAGCATATTAACTCGGATTACACAAATTCACATTTTATTTGAAAAGCCGAGTTAAACTAGTCATATTTTATTTATAAACAATGCCATATAATTTAATCATGTTAAACTTTATCTTTGCAAAAGAAATGTATACGTATAAGCATCTAAACAAGTTGTATGTGGTACTTGTTTAAGGTAAGTAAATTAATAATTGAAAATAATATTAATATTAACAATTAACCATATCAATATTTGTATATAAAACAATGCAGTAGAAAACCTATGTTGCTTTTAATTATAAAATAAAACTAGTTGTATTTACACTAAATCAATTTGATTTTTAAATTATAAAGCTCGGAAATATTTAACATGATAGCATCATTACTAACACGAAGATCACATCGACATGAATCTAACATAATTTGAATGGACTAAGAAGGAGCTAAGATGGGAAAACTACACATAAAACAACAGTACATAGAAATGGATATAGGCAAACGTGCAGGACATGGATGGTGCACCTGCTCTCCGTAGGCATGGGCGACGGCAGTTAATTGCTGACTCGTGTAGGTTGAACTAGCGACGATGACTAGCAAGATTGCTCTCTCCGTGAAGGCTTGCTCGGCATGCTCCAGCCAGAGATGAACAACGGCGAGAAGTCAACCAAAAAAAGCGATGATGACGCTGCTGCCGAGAGCTAGAAATGGCGGATTGGCGATGGTGACGCATGGGCGCAGTCGAGACGTTGGAGACGACGTATAGTAGAGATAGGAGGGAAAATCTAATTTACTACCTTAGGATTCCCAAACTAGGAGCTCCCCTTATGATAATTTTAATGTGCTTTGCACAAGGGTTGGTACATATATATAAGAAGGAAAACTTCCCACATTCACACCAACCAACAATATGGTACTAATTGATGTTGCACCATCTACCCTACTAATAGGCCTAAATAATTATTAAAGCCCATTAGTAAATAAAGGCACGTGCCTTTGAGAGTCGGTGGAAAATTAGGCTCGGTTTTTTTCTAATTTCAGAATTAATTAATATCATGAAATAAAAATAATTCTAAAAAGTTTAGAATTACCATTTATATCACGAAAAATGTTTTGAAGCTTAGAAAAATCCCCGGAAAAATTCTGGAAATAAATTGAAAGACGAGGAACTCAGATAAAATATTTGGAGCTCATGAAAAAATTATTGAGAGCTTGGAATAAAAAGATCAAGGTCAATGAGGTAGGAATTAATTAGAAAGATTCCAAGAGATGGATGTTCGTCTCCTAAAGGTATTTAAAAAAAATATTTTACACATAGGAACACAAGGTGCGAACACATAGGAACACAAGGTGCGACTGACATGAATGCAACAAACATGTTTCTACATTAAGATAAATTTTAATTTAATGAAATTTTGTTATTTCCCTATGTTTTCATGAGCATAAGATACAAAATTAAATCATATTTTAACGTCTATTGCATATACCATTAGTCATGTTATAGATCATGGTTATTTAATTGAGCACTAGCAAAGTACTACCCAATGCATAATCCCACGGTGTCAAGGTATAAGGTACAAAAGCTAGGATATCCTTACAGGAATCAAGGTAGACACATGCATATGAATTAAGTGACATGAGAGTGAATAGGTAACAAGGATATCCCGTGCTATACTTGCCTTAAAAATTTAGATTCTCAATTGCTCCTAGCCTTCAAAGAACTTCTTTCTTGATCACCAACTTCTTCTAGATCACCAACGCAAGGCTCAATGACTGGACTTGATCATTAAGCACCACACAAGCATCCAAGCACAAACATGCATAGCATACAAATATGACTAGATTAGAATAGTACACGAATCAGTAAAAAGATTTGAAAACTAATATATGCATTGCTACGAACACACAGACATGAAAAGCACTCTAATCGGATCTATGGTCACAAGATCACAAGAAACGCTGAGAATAGAGCTACGATTAAAAGAAATGACTACCGAAAAATTGATATTATAAAAGAAAAGAAAAGCCTACATGCTTGATTTGTTTTATTTAAGCAAAACTATGTGAAGCATATTAACTCGGATTACACAAATTCACATTTTATTTGAAAAGCCGAGTTAAACTAGTCATATTTTATTTATAAACAATGCCCAGTGCCGACCCTAGGGGTAGAGCATGAGGTGCGATGGCTGAGGGCCTAAGCGGAGGAGGGGCCCAAGCCTAGGTATTAAAACCCCTAGGTCCTATAGTCCATTAGGCATTAGCAAACTAATGAGAAGAGAGACATAGAACTGGCTAGACGGTCCAAAAAGACAACATCGACATTTCTTTCCTAGTTTTCTTTCCCCACGACCCACGGGTAGAGGAGGCGAGAAGTCATGCTGCACACAGCACACTCTGATCGTGAGTTCGCGACGTGCGCCTTACACACGCGGAGCTGGTGAGCCGCGCCGCCGCGAAGAGCTAGACTACCGGAGACACGGACACGGCACATGAGGACGGCGGCCAGGCAGGGCTCCACGACAACGACATCTTGATTCTTGGCTTCTTATGAATTACGATCATCGATCAGTTGTTTAGGCCCAAGGTATTTTTTTCCTTTTTATTTTTATTCCAAATTAATTATTTGTATAGTATTCTAGACTTCTAGTACTTTGTACCCATATAATCATATTTTTTTTCTAATTTAGGTGTTTGTATTTTAGAATGTTACCTAAGAAATATTTGTCATGGGTGAAAAAAGAAAACGAATATATTGCTTTTTTAATCTACATTGTTCCTACAAATATAATGCTTAATCTACATTGTTTCTCGATAATTATCAGACATGTTAAATTAAAAATATGTTATTAAATTTGTTTTCATTTTTTAAGTAAAATTAGCGCCTATATATTATTAGATTTTATACATGATCAAGAGGGGCCATTACGACAAGATCGTCGGAGGGCCCTTAAAATCCTAGGACCGGCACTGACAATGCCATATAATTTAATCATGTTAAATTTTATCTTTGCAAAAGAAATGTATACATATAAGCATCTAAACAAGTTGTATATGGTACTTGTTTAAGCTAAGTAAATTAATAATTGAAAATAATATTAATATTTGCAATGAACCATATCAATATTTGTATATAAAACAATGCAGTAGAAAACCTATGTTGCTTTTAATTATAAAATAAAACTAGTTGTATTTACACTAAATCAATTTGATATTTAAATTATAAAGCTCAAAAATATTTAACATGATAGCACAAAAATACAAAATTAAATCATTTTAGCTCTATTGCAAGAGAAACAAATTTTAGGGTGTTACATGGAGACAAGTGCATTCTAAACTAGTGCAGAAACTAAACAAAAAAGAAGTTAAGACATGTAGATTTTTGTATGTTAATTCAGGATTAATGATAAATTCTAACATGTCAAAATTTTTCTAGTGGTTCATGTTCATGGAAAAATTTAAGACGTTGGCCATTTACCTTAAAGATGTTGCCGTCGTCATCCTGGAGCGTGATGGCTCCGTGTGTCGCCACGTCGACGACAAGGAATGGTCCTTCCCACTTGCTTTTGAGTTTCCCATGGCCAAATAGCTTGACCCTCGAGTTGAACATGAGGACCTTGTCTCCTAGGTTAAACTCCTTCAAATTTATCCTCTTGTCATGCCATCTCTTTGTTCTTTCCTTATAGATTCTAGCATTGTGGTAAGCTTTCTCTCTCCACTCATCTAGCTCAAAGATTTGCATATTTCTGTTTGTTCCTGTGGGTGGCAAATCCATGTTCCATTGCTTGATGGACCAATGTGCTTTAAACTCCAATTTAATAGGCAGATGGCAAGTCTTTCCATATACAAGTTGGAATGGTGTCATGCCAATTGGTGTCTTGTATGCGGTCCTATATGCCCATAGTGCATCTGGCAACATGCTTAGCCATCTCATTCACGGTCTTTTGTGGAATTTGATTTGTTTGTTTGATATTTCTGCTTGACCACTCGTTTGAGGATGATATGGAGTTGCAACATTGTGTCTTATGCCTTGTTCCATCAAAAAGTGGTGGAATCTTCTCTAGATGAAGTGGGACCCCCATCACTTATGACCAATTTTGGGGTGCCAAACCCTGGGAGACTAACATTGTGGAACATTTTCTTTGATGTTAGTGCATCTGCATTGCAGTAGGGTATTGCTTCTACCCATTAGACACATAGTCCACCGCCACCAAGATGTACTCATATCCTTGTGACTTAGGGATAGGTCCCATATAGTCAATGCCCCATACATCAAAGAGTTTGACTTGCAGGTTGTTGGTGAGTGGAATTACATCACGGGTTGAAAGCTCTAGTTTGGTTTTGGTGAATTGATGAAACCCTAGGTGCTAATCCTTTGCTCTAAGCGATCATGAGATATTCCAAGTGGTGGAGCAAATGGAGAAGATCATGATGGTGGTGATAGCCATGGTGATGATCAAGTGCTCGGGCTTAGAAAAGAAGAAAGAGAAAAACAAAATGGGCTCAAGGAAAAGGTGATATCCATAGGTCCATTTTGTTTTGGTGATCAAGATACCTAGTGGGTGTGATCACATTTAGGATAGATAGCCATACTATTAAGAGGGGTGAAACTCGTATCGAAATGCGGTTATCAAAGTGCCACTAGATGCTCTAACTCATTGCATATGCATTTAGATTCTAGTGAGTGCAAACACCCGTGAAAATGTTTATGAAAATATGCTAACACACGTGCACAAGGTGATACACTTGGTGGTTGGCACATTTGAGTAAGGGTGGAGAAGATAGAGTTGAGGTGCTGTTGTTTTCCTACGACCGGACGCTGGGGTCCGTCTGGTCGGTGGTGCCGAGGCGCGCGGCTTCGGTCTTCATGATCAGACTCTAAGCGGCAACATGACTGGACATGCAAGGCCTGCGTCAGGTCATGGTTGACGTACACTGACGTAAGACTGGTGTGCATGGCGTGTGAGGACCGAACGCTGGCTGCGTCTAATCAGGGTCCTGCGGATGCGTTCGATTGTGAAAATTGTGCTCTGGACCCTCTCTGGAATTGACCTAACCCTGTGTAGGCATAGTGTCAGGTGAGGGGAGCAGTGCGTTCGGTCAGTGCTTGGTGGCGTGGGCACACAAGTCGAGCAGGGTTGGCATCGGTGCGTCTAGTCCTGTCTACCGTGCGTCCGATCTTTTCTAACCATTTGGCGCACTGTGACTTAGCCGTTGGAGATCAGTGGCTCACATTTGATGGTGGCAACACGTTGCGAGGATCACGCGACCAGACGCTGGGTTGTCTACGTTCAGTCAATCTGACCAGCGTGTCCGGTCGCCTCGTGGAGGCAGGCAGTGGGAGCCCAATAGCTCTATTTCATTGGGGGCTCTATTTAAGCCCCATGGTCGGCTCTTGCTCACTCTCTTGGCCATTTTCATTGACATAGCAGTCTAGTGAGCTAAGCCAAAGCCATCCCACTCTTCTCCATCATTGATTCATTATCTTTATTAGATTGGGAGTGAATCCAAGTGCATTTGCTTGAGTGAGTGCATCTAGAGGCACTTGGTGATTGTGTTTCCCTACGGGATTCACTTGTTACTCTTGGTGGTTGCCACCACCTAGATGGCTTGGTGTAGCAAGGATTGGCGAGAGGAGGAAGGTGATTGTCTCCGGCTCCGATCGTGGTGATTGTGAGGGGTTCTTAACCTTTTCCTGGTGGAGAACCAAAAGGTACTCTAGTGGATTGCTCGTGGCTTATGGATCCTCATCTTGTGTTGGTTGTGCGGCACCCAATTATGGGCTAGGCGTGTGATGCCTATTTGCGCGTGAACCTCCAAGTGAGTGTATCACCATAACGGGGACTAGCTTGTTGGCAAGAAGTGAACCTCAGTGAAAAATCATTGTGTCATCTTGTCTCTGAGGATTTCATCGGTATTCATTGTGATTGATTGATCGATTATCTATTGCCATGGTGGTATAACTTCACTACCTCTCTTGTATTTACATTCCTAGTGTAGCTAAGGATTTCATCGGTATTCATTGTGCGTGATTGATTGATCATCTATTGCCACGACGGTATAACTTCATTACCACTCTTGTATTTACATTCCTAGTGTAGCTAAGCTCTTTAGTGTAATTAGTTTTGAGAGCTGGCTTGTGTCGTGTCTAGTGGTTAGTGAGGCTCTTTAGTTAGTCTTTGAGAGCTCACTAACTTAGAAAGTAGTGACTTAGCCTCTTATGTGAATTAGAGATTGTAGTGTCAAAGATATGGGCCAGGGATATCTGCACCGCCCGTATATATGACCACCACCAAGCTATCGGCCTAGTAGCCATCAAGGAGGAGGCCCGCAAGGGCTGACGCGATCAACCAACGTGGAGATCAAGGCAAACCAAGGTGGTGTATCTGGACGATAGCTAGGATCCATATGTTGTAACAAACTAGGAACACAATATGTTAGCCCGATTGCCCTCTCTGTAACCCTACCTCTCATGCCTATATAAAGGAGGGTAGGGACCTTGGGCTTGGGATCTATATTATCCATCTTCCACCTATTCCATCTACCTTGTAACTAGGAGCAACAACCTCTATAATTGAGCATACGAATACAAGAGCAGCCGCACCACTGGAGTAGGGTTTAGCGCGCACCGCGCCCAAACTAGTATAAATCTCTGTGTCTCATGTGCTACCATCTAATTCCGTCTACGTGATCACGTTGCTGGATATTGCCAAAGCAAAACAATCCGACACATAGCAACTAGAAATGTGGATAGGAGGCTTGTATTTTTAGTAGGCTAGCGCAACACTTGCTTTACCATTTAATTGTCTAACCACTTGGCTTAAGTGTTGTTATAGAATTTTTAATAGGCTATTCATCCCCCTCTAGCCATTAGGACCTTTCACAGGTGTTGATGTTCCCGTGCTTCTAGCACCCTACACATTTCTTGGCATAATCTCTTGTATCGATGTACATGGTTGGCCAGTAGAAACCACTTTCCCAAATATTTTCATGGGTTTTGAATGCTCCATAGTGGCCTCCATATTTTTCGATGATCTTAGTTCCTTCATCCAAGGGTACACACCTTCTTAACACTATATAAGCATGGAAGACCCTAGCAACGTGAGGTATTACTAAAGATGAAGATCGAAGGCCATCCAAGTCTAGAAGTAAGCCTGAGACAAGGGAACAAAGGTTGGCGTAAGCACAAGGGTGAGCTAAAGAAAGCTTTTGAAGAAATTTGTTCTAACGTCGAAGATTGGCTAGCTAGGACTGAAGCTTTGAAGCGGATTGGTACTGCTTTTCCTTTGGGCTCAGGCATGGTTGACAAGCGGGACTTTCCTTTTTTGTCTCCCTTCAGAACTAGAACTACTGCTGGAGCATCCAATTCGTCAGTTACTGGCATGTCTATGGTGAAAGCACTTTTTTCAAAGCAAAGGCGCGCAATGCTTAATTAAATAATGGGCAAATCGGGAGTTTGCAAGCTACTAACTTGTGGTAGTGTAGAAGAAGGTCCAACATATCGAGAAATAGGAGCCACACCAACCATGAATGGTCGAATCATCGAGTAGTAAGTAGTTGGGGAAGTTAATCTTCTTCTTCTTTTGAAGCTATCGGTTCATCCTAGTTTTTGGTGAGTACATCAATATCTTTACCATCCTTTCCCTTCACCAATCTTAGTTCTTAGAAAATCAAGTAAACCACTACCTAGGATTTCTTTCTGGGGCTCGCCTGATCCTATAATGTTTCACAGACCAGAAAAACCAGAATGAAGCATGCTTCATGCGTGGTACAAGTTAGATGTCATCAAAGACAGATCACTGATTTAGAGACTACCTAATAGTATGATCTATATCATCCAGGTGGAGTATGCCTGAAAGAGTCAGATGCTTCTTTCATAACTCCTAAAATTTCTTCGTAGTGGCTCCGTTCCATGCCTCATTTCATAGGGAGTGGCTCCGTTCCATGCCTCATTTCATAGGGAAGCCCAAAGTGGCTCTATTTCATTCTATTTCACTTCCTAGCACTTCCTATCATTTAATATGCATCCCTTTTGTCTTATTGACATAAGAGATATCATTTATAATCTATCTCTTTCTATATATGGAAAGTCAAGAAATTCTCATGGAAACATCAAGAAATTATGCATATAGAAAACTCTAAAGAAAGAGAAAAAGGAGACCCATGCCATGATTTTCAAATCTTTTCTACTTAGTAGTCTAAGTTTCTCGATGAGGATAATTAATTCGGTCATTGTGGTCAGACTCAATTATGGATTTCTAACCACATTCTCCATAGGCCCCTCTTAGATCTTCTTTCTCTAATCTTGGGTTAGGGAAGAAGGAGATATTTGCAACTACTGGCGGTTTCATTATGGGTACACGGCTTTCTTGGGTGAGCTTCTTCTTGTTTGCCCCTAGTGGTATTGCAACCATGAAATTAACTATGTTCACGTACCAGGGGTTAGAGTCCATGATCTTGAGAGGTGTGTCATCTCGGAGGAAGTCGTCAATGGGTAAATTGTGAGGGTCCTCGCCACAACCACGAGGCCCTCAGGAGAGTGCCACCCACACCTCCTCCTCACGATCTTTGTGTTGAGTTACACAAACATACCCGATTCAAAGCATACCGAACAACTCACTTGTTAAGCAATCAAGTCCCCAACTCACAACTGAAACATCATTGATGATAAAATACTCTAGAAAATACTTAATTCAAAAATTGTTATTTAAACAATTCACTAGCGCGACTCTAAGTTACACTCTTGTCACTCATAGATACATCGGATTACACGCAGCTCAGCTAGGAGAATGCTCATTTCAAGGTCTGCTAACCTTGCATTGAATTGAGCATGGCTCAGGCCAATGTCTTACTTATCTGCAAAACAACTTAACCATAGCACCGTGAGTACATTTTATACTCGAAGGACTTAATTCCAACATATAAATATTTGGTGGATACAAGGGTATTATCAGGCATTTGTACATTTGCAGAAAAGCAATGGCGTTTCTTAAAGTGATCAACATTTATAAATCATATCATCATCAAGTTTCATCATTAACACTACCATGGGTATAGAAAGAAAGAACAACCATAGGGTTTCGTCTCGAGGGACTTCAGGCTTTCGAACTCTGCAAAGGTGTACAACTATATCCACATGAAAAACAGGACTAACCACCAAACACCGGGTCCGGTAGTAAGGGTTGCCTCACATTTCCAACCTTTCCCTAATTCGGCCCGAATGTCACATGAAAGGTTCGATTGGTTCCCAGTTAATGCTACCACCATCTAACCGGCGACACCTTCTTGCCAGTTCCATGGATAGACCGGTCGCAATTAGTTACTAGGCTTGCCGCCCCCATATGCGGCATGTGGTTTTGTATAGGCTGTTACTCAGATTCACGTATCCCAATGCATGGTCCTTAACTGCTCCACGAGCTATGTCACTTGAGATCCCACACTCACAATGACCTACCCCTCGCATGAGCAAGATTTACCAAATTGATCATCATGGTGTTATATCAAATTGAGGTGAGTCCTTAGTCAAGATTAGGGAAGTAGATAAGTTATAACCCTCATTCATTTTAGTAATTAATTATCCCGGTGTAGCATCCTACACGCGAAAGTATGACTTCCCTTCTCATACTCGACTTCTAACATTACTAAGCAATAAGCAATTAAGCGTTACCATTCCCGTTGATTAAGAGAGAGGCTTTAATTATTCAAGGAGTAAATCTAAGTTTTTTTTGAGGAAACAGGAGGGGCTTGGAGCCCCTACTGAAATTTTATTAAAAACTTGAAACATATAGAGTATTACACAATAGGTTCAAGAAACAAAGAAAGTCAAAAAGAAAATAGCCAAGATTACACAAAGGCTTCTAGCCATGAATCTATGCGTGGGTGAAGAGAAGTCTTTGCTCTAAGAATAACCAGAGCAAATTCTTTCTTGAAGACAGAGCGACATCTTTGAACTGAATGCGCCAAATTTCTGTAAATGATGTCATTTCTCATGATCCAAATAGCCCAACACATTGTTACTATGATCTCCCTGAAGAATGGTTGGTTTAGCTGTTGTTTGATACTATCTACAATGTCCAGAATATCATCACTGTTTGGTAGAAAAACATTTAAACTAAACCAGCAAGCCTGAGAGAACGGGCAATGAAAGAAAAGATGAAGTAGATCTTCCTCAACATTGAGCAAATAGAAAACACAAATATAATCCTAGAGATGCATATTACGCCGACGTAATAAGGATCTAGTGCTCAGCCGATTCTTCAATACAAGCCAAAAAAAGAATTTCCTTTTGTTGTGACAAGCAGATCTCCAAAGCCAACTGTAAACTTTAGGTACATGATGATGACCCCAAAGATGTTTATAAGCCTTCTTAGATGAATAAGTACAGGACCCCCAAATATAAAACCAGTTATCAGTAGATTGTTGCAAATGCAAGTTGTGAATAGTTTGTGAAAGTTCCTGAAATTGAGCATATGCTTCTCCAGAGAGCGACAAATGGAACAAATTCTAAATGAGAGGTGTGGATGCTGCCACCTTCAGAGAAATCTATGATTCTTAGCATAAGAAAAAAGTTCGGGATAGGTTTGAGAGCAAACAGATCCTTCCCAAAGATCATGCCAGAGGAAGCATGTAGATCCATCTTTCACAGAAACCATTGCCACACCTTTGTAATCATCTTGTAGTTTGAGAATATATCGCCACCAGAAAGAACCTCTAATCCTTCTACCTTGATACGGTAACTTGCCTTGAGAGTAATGATGTCCCCAAACAAATTGGACCCATGGAATGTCCACCTTATTGTAAAACTTATGTAGATGCTTAAGGAGCAAGCTTTCATTTTGTACTATCAAATTAATAATTCCCAAGCCACCATCCGGCTTCGGTACATAGATGAAAGCTCTAGTTTGATTTTGGTGAATTGATGAAACCCTAAGTGCTAACCTAGTTTATCAAAGTGATCATGAGATAGGTAGCACATTCCAAATGGTGAAGCAAATGAAGATCATGACATGATGATGGTGATGCCATGGTGATGATCAAGTGCTTTGACTTGAAAAGAAGAAAGAGAAAAACAAAAGGCTCAAGGCAAAGGTATAAGTGGTAGGAGCCATTTCATTTCGATGATCAAGACACTTAGCGAGTGTGATCACATTTAGGTTCGATAGCCGTACTATTAAGAGGGGTGAAACTCGTATCAAAATACGGTTATCAAAGTGCCACTAGATGCTCTAACTCATTGTATATGCATTTAGGATCTAGGGGAGTGCTCACACCCTTGAAAATGTTTGTGAAAATATGCTAACACACATGCACAAAGGTGATACACCTTGTGTTTAGCACTTGGGAGCAAGGGTTCAAAACTTCACCGGCGGAGAGTCCGGTCGGTGACAGCAGTTGGGTGTGGTCTCGGTCAAATGATCGGACGCTGCACTATAAAGGTGACTAGACACACAGGGCCTGCGTCCGGTCGTGTGTGACGTATGGTGACATTGGCGACGCTGGAGTTGGCGCGCGGGCGCAGAGCTGATCGGATGCTGGTTAGCGTTCGGTCGTGCAGCATCGGACGCGTCCGGTCGCAAAACAGAGGCTCGGGGAGCTCTCTGGAAACGACCGGACTCTGGCTGGTCTACGCCCGGTCGTGCAGGAGCGAACGTGTCCGGTCACGGCTGGAACCTTACTGAAAATGACCGGACGCTAGGGTCCTGTGTCCAGTCCTATACTATAGAGCGTCCAGTCACAACTTAAGTGCACTGTTGACCGTTGAGATCGGGCGATCAGCATTTGAAGCAGGGGACATGTGGCAAAAATCTGAGGACCGGACGCTAGGGTCCTGCGTCCGATCGCCTCAATTTTTAGTGGACTAAGGAGCCAACGGCTCAATTTGGTGGGGGCTTCTGTTTAAAGCCCCATGGCTGGCTCAAGCTCACCCTCTTAGCCATTTGCATTGACATAGCAACCTTGTGAGCTTAGCCAAAGCCCTCCCACTCATCTCCATCATTGATTCATCATCTTTGTGAGATTGGGAGTGAATCCAAGTGCATTGCTTGAGTGTTTGCATCTAGAGGCACTTGGTGTTTGTGTTTCGTTGCGGGATTCGCTTGTTACTCTTGGTGGTTGCTGCCACCTAGACGGCTTGGAGCAGCGATGATCATCGAGCGGAAGTTGGTGATTGTCTCCGGCTCCGATCATGGTGCTTGTGAGGGGTTCTTGACCTTTCCCCGACGGAGAACCAAAAGGTACTCTAGTAAATTGCTCATGGCTTGTGTGATCCTCATCTTGTGTTGGTTGTGCGGCACCCTATTGAGGGTTTGGCATGTGATGCCAATTAGTGCGTGAACCTTCAAGTGAGTGTATCGCCACAACGAGGACTAGCTTACCGGCAAGCAAGTGAACCTCGGTAAAAAATCATTGTGTAATCATTTGATTCCGAGGTGATTGGTATTCATTGGTATTCATCATTGTGATTGATTGGTTCATTCCTCGACTTGGCAGTATATCCATCTTGCCCTATCTCTTTACATTACCGCAAACTAGTTATCAAGCTCTTTAGTGTAGCTAGTCGTGAGAGCTTGTTAGTTTGGTTAGTGTGGCTCTTTAGTTAGCCTTTGAGAGCACACTAACTTACTATAGCAACATAGCCATTGTGTGGATAGAGACTTTACAAAATAGAATTGGGTAGGTGGCTTGCAACCCCAAGTATAGTGCTAGCGCAAAATTCGCTTCGCCATCTTATTGACTAATCATTCGTCTTAGTGTTGTTGTAGAAATTTTAATAGGCTATTCACCACCCCCCTCTAGCCATTAGGACCTTTCAACAGACCATGGGCCAAGCTGCTTTTGATGGTTTTTTGCTGCTCAAGTCAGAACCATGCCATAAACAATGCTTTCTAAATTTATCAATTTGTTTGATCACTGTTTTTGGTAGAAGAAAGGTGCACATTGCAAAGGTTGGAAGAGCTGTAAGAACTACATTAGTGAGTTGTAACATGCCTGCATCACTTAGAAAGGATGAAAAAGCCACCAATCTTCTCTCACATTTTGAAACCAAATGCCAGAAATTTGCCACCGAGGGTTTGGCTAAACTTAAAGGAAGGCCTAGATAGGTGAAGGGTAGAGATCCTTTAGAGCAACCCAGAGTATTAGCTAAAATATCAAACTTCTCTTCAGTCACATTAATAGGAACCATAAAGGATTTATCAATGTTTACCTTCAAACCTGTGGATTCTGCAAATTCAGATAACAAATCCTGCAGATGATTTAACTGGGTGACATCCCCTTGCATAAAAATGAGTGTATCATCTGCATACTGTAGAATAGGGAAATCTTCATCACCAAGCAAAGGTATTGGAAGATCGAAAAGTTGATTCCCCCTAGCATTGTTAAGAACTGTCTGTAGCAGATCGGCAGCTAAAACAAAAAGTAATGGTGACAGTGGATCGCCCAGTCTAACTCCCCTCCTACAATGAAAGACTTTTCCAGAAACTCCATTCAAGAGAATAGCAGAAATACCAGATCCAAAAATAAGCCTCATCCAATTCAACCATTTTCCGGGGAAACCTTTATGTTCCATAATTTGTAGCATTAAACTATGCTCTACTTTGTCAAAGGCTTTTTCAAAGTCTAATTTCAGAATAATCAGCTCTTTTTTTTGATTGATGGCACATATGCAAATATTCTAGGGCCCAGGCTAGACAATCTTGTATTGTCCTATGTTTAATGAAACCATATTGATTTTTATGTACCAGAGAAGGTAGAACCATCTGAAGCCTATTTGCTAGTATTTTTGTCATGATTTTAACTGAGGTGTTTAACAAAGAAATGGGCCTATAATTAGAGACTCTCGTGGCATCATCCTTTTTAGGGATCAGAGTGATATAGGAACCATTTATACTTTGCAGGCAAATTTGTTCAGAATAAAAAGCATCACATAAATTATAGAAGTCATCACAAATAATTGACCAACACTTTTTGACAAAATCAATGTTGAAGCCATCAGGTCCAGGTGTTTTGTCCGAAGGCAAGGCTCTGACAACTGCATCAACTTCCTCCTTTCTAAATGGTTCAATCAAAGGAGACAGATCAATTGTGTGATTGAAAAAAGAGCTAAGGTCAAATCTCAGGCCCGTGAAGTTTGTGGTTCCTAACCTCTCTTTGAAGGATTGCCAAATCAATTCAGCTTTGTCACTATGATTTACCAATTCATGCCCTGATCATCAATTAGTTGGGTAACCAAGTTCCTTCTATATTTAACTGTAGCCTGTGCATGAAAAAATTTGGTACTGGCATCCCCTAGGGTGACCCATTTAACTGCCCCTCTTTGTTTCCAATAAGATTTTTGCTGCTGCAAAAGTGAAATAAGTTTTTCTTCTAAAAGAGCTCTGAAATTCCATTCAACAATTGTCAAATCTCTGGTATCTTCAATAAAATTCAGAAAAGAAAGAGTGAGCTTGGCATTCATAATATTCTGCTTTAAGTTGTAGAGGGTCTTCTTCCATTCTTTGAGAATTTTTTTCAGGTTCTTGAACTTGGCTGTAAGTGCTTTAGCAGCATCAATGTACAGGTTGTCAGATTGCCAACCTAAGATAACCTGCTGCATGAAATCCTCGCGTTGCAACCAATAATTTTCAAAACGAAAGATATGACTTTTGGGAATAGTAGTAGAAATTTTGATCAGGCAAGGTACATGATCAGAGGTTTCCATAGTTAGAGTTGAAACCTCAGATATAGGGTAAGAGAGAGTTCAACTTGCTGAGGTAAAAAACCAATCAAGGCGTTCAAGCAAAGGAGGATGTTTCTTATTAGTCCAGGTGAAACGTTTGCCTTTTAAAGGTAACTCCACCAACCCCAAGGCACTAATCGCTGCATTGAACATATACATCTCTGTGAAATCTGCACCCTCTCTATTTCTATCCTCTGGGCTGCGATAAAGATTGAAATCACCGACTACTAACCAGTCAGCCTGATCTGACATTTGAATATTTTTAAACCAAGAAATGAATTCTCTCTTTCCAGGAGTACATGGCGCATAAATGTTGGTTAAAATCCAAGTGGCATTGCTGTGTAAAGAAATAAGCTCAACAGATGTCGCAAAGGAATTCTGGAAAATGAGAGTTCCAGAGAAGGACGAACTTTTCCAAATGATTATAGTTCCCCCAGAGGCTCCATTCGAAGACAGGAATTCAAATCGATCATAAATCGGAGGACAAAAATTACGAATGAAAGAAAGATCAATGGTGGCACGCTTGGTTTCTTGTAAACAGAGCACATCATAATTATTTTCAGTTAAACGATCCCTAATAGCATTCCACTTTTTATCCGAATTTAGTCCACGGATATTCCAACACAAAATATTCCAGACTTTGGTTCCCATGATAACAAATAGACAAAGGATAAACTTTTCTTAGTTAACTAAGAAAGAAAAGCTGAAGAAAGAGCAAGGCTAGTCCTTCTTCTTGGAGGTGCCCTCCCTCGAGCCATTATCTGAAGGCTTGGGCTTCTTGCTCTTGGGCCTGCCCACCGCTCCTTTCTTGGGGGCTTTGGCATTGAGAGCTTCATCAGATAGATTGGAGGCATCCAGCTTGCAAAAAGTTGCTCCAAGATCACGAACTACAGACGTGGAAAGAGTGGGTGGGTTGGTTGAACAGCCTAGACAATTTCGATCTTTGCAAACCTTTGTGTAAATTATGAACTCTTTCACTACGCCTTAGTTCCAAATTTGAAATATGAATTGCCTCACCCCTTTTTTTTCGAACAGCATTCTTGGATTTGCTGAGTGAAGGAGATGGAGTCTTCAAAGTCCTCTGTTCATCCTCAACATTTGGGACTTCAAACACTGGTGTAGGCACCAAGGGAGCAGATGAAGAAGACACAGAAGTGGTTGTGTCTGAAACAGGGGAAAGGGAGACAGAGGATTCAGAGCAAGAGAATTCAGTTATAGACACTGAAGGTTGCGTAGATGGCAGAGAGAAAGAAAAGATATTACCACCACAATGTTGGCTGAGAAGAGTCCATGCTGGGAACTGAAGAAAATCCTTGGCCCACTCATAGGATCCTTGCTTGAGCATCATAAGCATGAAAAAATCCATCCACTGAGTTGGAATTATCACAGTTGGCAAGGAGTGAACACTGAAGCAAAATATTTGGCCCAACACCTGTAGGCCATTGGGCTTGGGCCAGAAGAGGAGAAAGCCTCCTGGAGGACAGGATCAACAGGTGGAGAAAAGATTTCCACAAAGCCCACTTGTACATCATTGTTGAACTTTTGGGTAGGCTGGGCTGGTGCTTGTAGATCATTAAACGCCACTAGATTATCAATTGGCACCTCTTCTACACCAAAAGCTTGCAGATTTTGCAGATTGGGAAAATCTACCACTTTAACATCAGGTGCAAGCAAAGGCTGAGGTGGAATTGCCTCATCTTCTGGAGCATTAGTGTTGTCATGCATGACTAGAACCTCCTCTGGCTGGGCTGGAATGGGCTCATCAACCTGTTCTGGCAAAACTTGCACTAGCTCTTCCACTGGCTCAGGTTCCTGTATTTCAACATCCGGCCCAATAGGAGCAACAGGTGTAGGCTGCAAAGGCACCATTTGTGGAGCAACATCTTGTGCAGCAAGGTTTTGAAGATCATTCTGTGCCTGAACATCCTGCTGAGGCAAAACCGCCCAGCCCACAGCCTGAAGGTGTTCCATATTGGGTTCAAATGGTTCAGCTGGGGGTGGAGGAGGTGGAGGACCATTTCCCGGCTGACCAAATCCATGATACTCAAAGTCATTAGGGTCATAAAGGCCGTTCGGCTGGTCCGCGCTACAGTAAAAACGGATGGTTTTGGATGGATAAATAGTATTATGTGAGAGAGAATAAGCTGGAACAAGCGAGAACATGACCAGCCGAACGGCACGATAATCCCCATCATCTGGTGGGAAATCTTCATCCTGTGGTGCATTTCCCAGAATGGTGGCTTGAAGCACCTCACATTGGACAGACCAAATATCAGAATCGAAGTTGACACCTTCTGTGAAAATAAAAAAAAACCATGGGATCTCCTCAAGGCTAAAAACTCGGACTTTGACAATCGCCCTAGACATGAAGTGATGGTCCTCTTCCCAAAAGAGCAACTGACCGAAAGAAGAAACAGCCTTCTCTACAAGCAGTCTAGTCCAAAGATCCAAGTCTAGCCCCAGCATCATCATCCAGACTTCATGTGTCATGATCGTGTTCCTATGATTCCAGGCCCTGTCATGGGCGACAAAACTAATGAAACCATTACCAAACTGATGCGGGCTTTGTTGAATCAGCAGATCCCGTTCATGTATATAATTGAAACGAACATAAGCTTGACCATATGGGCATGGCTGTATCGTTCTGTAGCTAACTTCTTTCTGGTTACGCAAAAAATCATCAAGAAGCATGTGGATGTCCCAGAAATCAACTGGCCCTTGTGGCATTGGGTGCAGTATAGCAATAGCAAGATCAATATTACGCCGTGGCACATGACCAACCACAACGCGGCGCATAATGGGTCTACCATGGATCATCATACGCTGAGTACCAGGCGGCAAGAACGGGGACGGATCAACAAAACGAAAAGCCATTGCGTTCTGCGAAGAATCGGAAGAAGTTACTGTAGATGTTGGGATTTTCTCTTCCCGAAAAATGTGTCGAGGCGAAGGAATCGGACGAGCAGGGTGAATCGCAGCAAAGTACTCACCAAAGGAGGTGAAATGCCTCAGAAGCAATCTCCGAGGAAGTTGAAGAAGAGTACGCCGGCGATGCAGCTTCGTCGTCGTCGTCGACCAAGAACTCATGCGCCGCTATGCGCCAGGGGTGTTTCCAGGGAATGACGACCGGAGGAGGCGGAACAATGCGGAGTGATTGAGTAAAATATTCCGCAAAGGAAGCAAAGCGTCCTGGGGGAGTAAAGACTTTGGGTGCACCAGTCATAGAGTGAGCCAAACGGCGATCACTGGGGAAGGCCAAGTTACGGCGTCCATGACTCACGGAGGGGGCGTCAAACCAGGCTGGAACCAGCAGTTTCCAAGAGTACGCCCAAAACGGTTACAGGCCAAACATCCAAACTGATTTTTGCTGTTGGGCCTGAGATGATCACGAGCCAGACATCGAGAACAGAAAGGTGGAGAAGGCAACAGGGGTTAGTTGATCTCTATCCACGGTCAATTGGGTCCTTGGATCCGCGCCTTGATCAGGGGCGCCCAACCCTATATGGTTGGTGCCCCCCGTCACACTGCGATATAAAAGAAAGGTGGGGGCTAGCGGCTCAGATCACGAGGTTTACATGAGCTACAGTCGCCCACCGACACAACCCTAATCCGATCTAAGAGATGATGCACAGCCAGTGACGGGAAGCACCGCCACCGGCCAACGCCGCCACTGCACCGCCACCTTTCGACACAGCACCGCCACCGGGTCTTCACCAAGCATCGCGATGGCGAGCCCGTCTTCCTCAAAGCAGGCCGATGGTTTGCACCCCCTTGACCCCTCTCTCTCTCTTACTCTATCTATTAATCATGTACTAGTAGATGTTCTAGGACTCACTGTTTATTCCAAAAGCAAGTAGACACAAGATTTATGGCTAGTGATCCTGTTTTAGGTCTATTAATGGTATCAGACGCCTAACTAAGTGTAGATCTAGCCTATCGGAAAAGAAAACCGAGTAGCAGCATTTAGAAGGATGCGATAGATTCGTTTAGGGATCTAAATAGAGGGTTCATCGAACCCTAAACCCAATTTGGTTGAGGAAAAAAGTAAGAGAAGGGTCTCGGTTTTGAAAAGCAACTCAAACCCTAACCCTAACCCGCGCAAACCGCTTGGGGAAGATGAACAGTAAGGAAACCCTAACCCTAATCTCGATCCTAACCCCATCGCCAACCCTAAATCGGATAGATCCGAGAAGAAAAGAAAGAAAAATCCAATCAGAGAAGAAAAGGGGAAGAGGCTTACTTCACCGCTGCACGTTGAGCGGGCGTGTGCTCTGGCCAAGGGCGCTTCGACCAGGCCGCTCGACGGCAGCGCGCTCACCCGCTGGGGAGCGCGTGTCGGCGAGGGGGCCAGCGACGGCTCCATCATCGCCTCGCCTCACTCGGTGTCGTCGTGGGGCTGAGAGAGAGAAGGTCGAGAAGAGGCCAGTTAGATCTAGGGTTTCAGGAGCTCTTCACCGCAACGCGTGTGGGGATCAAGGCACCGCAGCCCAGACCGCTCGACGGCGGTGCACTCACCCACTGGGGAGAGCGCACGCCGGCGATGGGACCGGCAACGGCGCCATCACCGCTCGCTTTCGCTCGGCTGCTGCTGCTCGCTGCACTGAGGAGAAGAGAGGGGCGCGGTGAAGAGAGAGAAAGGGAGGCAGTCGAATGAGTTAGGATTTGGGAACGCGGCCGGCCGAGGGGGTTTTGATCTCCCAAAATCGACGTCTGGCCGTTGGATCTGGATGGACGGCTAAGAGCGCCTCGGGCCAGATTGAGCCCAGGTAGGCGAGAGCTTTCCCGGCCCAGGCCCAGGTTGTGGCCTAGGCGCGAGGGAGGCGCCGCGAGCGCGTGTGCGCGGGCCGCCGCTGCTGTCGAGCCGCGTACTATCGCTGTTGGGCCGCTTACTGTGGCTGCAGGCCAGGCCAGAATGAACAGTAAATAACGTTTGAAGTTTATTTAATTTTCAGAAGCAGATTTGAATGAATTTTGAAGCTTTAAAATTTCTGGTAAAATTACACCAACGTGTTACTTTTTTCTAGAAAGTAGATATGAATAAGAAAATTCTTCTAAAAAGTAGATAATTATTATTTATTCATGTTTCTGCTGCAATGTTAAAGTTTATAATCTTCTAATTAAATTCAAACAAATGGGAGAATTTAATTTCAAGAGTAGTCAATTTTAATCAGTAAATTATATTATTGTTATTTTTCTGACCAACATTGATAATAGCAATATTATATTGTTTAATCATAAGTTGTCCATGCATTAATTCTATTTCTGCCCAATGATGATGTAGAATTAGTGTATAAGAATATTGTATGTTTTAATTTTGACCAACATTAAATTAAAGCATACAATTATAATGTCTTATTTTCTCACTATCTCTGACGGTGTTTTTCAGGACTCAACCCAAGGGTATTCATCTCGCACATACCACCTCTAGAAGGGGGCAATTACAGAGTATGGCGAGAGAAGTATGAGCTCGCACTTGCGCTGTCCGAGAATGACTTAGCGCTAACCTCCCCGTGTCCTACTAAGCCAGTGGACCCGGTGAGGGAAGAAAACGAGTCTGATGCTGATTTCACTGTTCGGCAGCGAGATCATGCAGAAGTGCGGATGAAGTATGATCTCGAACGCAAGAAACGGGACATAGCAAACCACAAGTGCTTGATGGTGGCTAAGTCCATAATTTCTGATGCTATAAGGGGGTTTATCCCAGACTGTGATACCGCCACTGAGTACCTAATGAAGGTGGAGAGTCAGTTCGTTGGCTCTTCAAAGGCTTATGCTAGTACATTGATCAAGAAATTGTTCAATGAAAAATATACTGGTGGCGGTATTAGAGAGCACATATTGAAGATGAGCAACATGACTTCGAAGCTGAAGCCAATGGATTTGGGGCTCAAGGATGAGTTCCTGATTTATTTGGTTTTTGATTCCTTGCCAAAGAAATATGAAACCTTTGTTGTTAACTACAACATGCAGCCCGACAAGTGGAACATAGAGAAGCTCATCGCAATGTGTGTTCAAGAAGAGAAAAGGCTGAAGTCCTTATAGGGTGACTCTGCTAACCTTGTGAAGGACAAGAAAAAGAACTTCAATAAAAATGCCAAACCTCAAGGGAAAGCCCCTTAGACTGAGCATCATCAGAAGAACAACAATGCTCAAGTTGAGAAGGATCAGTGCAAATGGTGCAAGAAGTATGGACACTACTAGAGGGATCGTCCAGACTTCTTGAAGAGCCTGCTGAAGAGAGGTGAGGATTTTATTACATTCATACATGAATTCTTGTATTTAAGTTATGCAAAATCTACTTGGTGGATTGATTTAGGTGCAACTATTCATGTTGCAAATTCATTACGGGGATTCCGTACAAGGAGGACCCTGCAAAGAGGAGAAAGAAGAATTAAAGTAGCAGATGGAGTTGAAGCCATTGGAGATCTTTCTCTAGAATTAGTTGATGGTTTTCTACTTAAGCTTTTAGATCTTCTATTTGTACCCTCTTTGCGAAGAAACTTAATAAGTGTTTCACGTTTAGATGACGATGGATATGATTGCCATTTTGGTAATGGCAAATGTCAGATTGTTTATAATAATAAATGTGTTGGTCTTGCCTTCTGACAAGACAAGCTTTATTTATTATCATTTTCTGAGAATGTGAATGATGTAAGTACTGAGAATGAGAATGCTTCCTCGTCTATGAATGCAACAAATAAGCGGAAGAGAGTGCATGATGTATCTTCAAAATTATGGCACTATCGTTTAGGTCATATTTCGAGGGGGAGAATAGAGCGATTGATTAAGAAATCAATTCTTCCGCCTTTAGAATTTTTAGATTTAGAACAATGCATAGATTGCATAAAAGGAAAGTATGTTAAGAAAATAAAGAAAGATGCCAAACGAAGCACATGAATTTTAGAAATAGTTCACATAGACATCTGTGGTCCTTTTCTTATGAAGAGTGTGGATGGTTATGATTCATTTATAACATTCACATATGACTATTCTCATTTTGGCTATATTTATCCAATTAAAGAAAGATTGGAAGCATTGGATAAATTTAAGATATTTAAGGCTGAAGTAGAAAATCAGCACAACTTAAAGATTAAGGTAGTAAGGTCCGACAATTGGGGAGAGTACTATGGTCGACACACACCATATGGCCAAGTTCCTGGACCTTTTGCAAGGTTCTTACAGAAAAATGGTATAGTAGCCCAGTATTCTACACCGGGCGAGCCTCAGCAGAATGGAGTAGCTGAAAGACGTAATCGTACCTTAATGGATATGGTGAGAAGCATGATAAGTTACTCTACCTTACCGATAAGTTTATGGATGGAGGTGTTAAAATCCGCCTTTCATATACTTAATCAAGTGCCAAGTAAGTCGGTGCCCAAAACACCGTATGAGTTGTGGATAGGAAAGGAACCCTCACTAAACTATTTACGTGTGTGGGGTTGTCCAGCTAAGGCAAAAGTATTTAACCCAAACATAGGGAAGCTAGACTCCAAGATAGTCAGCTGCCATTTCATTGGCTATCCAGAAAAGTTAAAAGGTTATCGCTTCTATTATCCTGACAGATAAACGAAGTTTGTAGAAATAAGACATGTTGTCTTCTTGGAGGATTATATGATCAGGGGGAGCATGGTAGCGTGAGAAATTAGTTTTGAAGAGAAGCGGGTATACGTGCCCACTCCTATGGTTCAGGAACCATTCTTCACGCTATCTATTGTTGTTGTACCAATGGTGCAAGATACTGTAGTAACAACACCTGTTGTTAGTTCTCCTACGGCAACAATGAATGAACATGAGGAACCTATCCTTTAGGATCCCCAAGAACCTGTTGTCACACATGAGGGAGAGCAACAACAACCTCATGTAGAACAAGCGTCATCTAACAAGGCCCCTAGAAGGTCTCAAAGAGTCAGGAGATCAACCATTCCTGATGATTATGAAGTTTATGAATGTAAGGAATTTCAAATGGAGGGTGATCCCACCTCATTTGAAGAAGCCATAAGAAGCGCTCACTCATCCAAGTGGCTTGAAGCCATGGAAGATGAAATGAAATCAAATCAATCAAAACCAATGGAGTTTGGAACTTAGAAATAATTCCTAAAGGAGCCAAGACAGTAGGCTGTAAATGGGTCTACAAAACTAAACATGACTCCAAAGAGAATATAGAAAGGTTTAAAGCGCAACTTGTGGAGAAAGGTTTCACGCAAAGAGAAGGCATAGATTACAATGAGACATTTTCTCCAGTCTCGTGTAAGGATTCTTTTAGAATCATAATGACGCTTGTAGCACATCATGACTTAGAATTACATCAGATGGATATAAAGACGGTGTTCCTAAATGGGGATTTGGAGGAAAACATTTACATGGCACAACCAAAAGGTTTTGTTGTGGAAGGAAAAGAACATATGGGATGCCGCCTAAAGAAATCCATTTACGCATTAAAACAAGCTTCAAGACAGTGGTATTTGAAGTTTGATAGTACAATAAGAAAGTTTGGGTTTCAAGAAAATATAGAGGACAATTGTGTTTATGCAAAGTTCAAGAATGGGAAATACATTTTCCTAGTCTTGTATGTGGATGACATCTTGCTCGCTAGCAGTGATGTTAATCTACTACTAGAAACAAAGAAGTTCTTGTCCTCAAAGTTTGATATGAAGGATCTCGGTGAAGCTTCGTTCGTCCTATGAATAGAGATTCATCGAGATAGAAAAAATGGGGTTTTAGGATTATCACAAAAGGCATACTTAGAAAAGGTTCTAAAGAAATACAGTATGCAAAATTGTAAGTCATCACCTACTCCCATAGTCAAGGGTGACAGATATGGGGAATTTCAATGTCCTAGGAACCAATATGAGATCGATCAAATGAAAGCGGTTCCATATAATTCAGATGTCGGAAGTTTACAGTATGCTTCGCCCTGACTTAGCGTTTGTTACTGGGTTGCTTGGCAGATATCAGAGTAATCTAGGAATAGAACACTAGAAATTAGTAAAGAAAGTTTTGTGTTACCTGCAAGGTATGAAGGGTCTCATGCTAACATACAGAAGATCTCATTCCCTGCACATAAAGGGGTATACAGATTCTGATTATGCAGGAGATAAAAGAAAGTCCACATCAGGATACATATTCACTCTTGCAGGAGGAGCTATATTGTGGAAAAGCTCAAAGCAAACCATTGCTATATCGTCCACATTGTATGCCGAGTTTGTAGCATGTTATGAGGCCACAGGGTAGGTGAATTGGCTAAAAAAATTCATGCCCGGGTTGAAAGTGGTAGACGACATACATAAACCACTCAAGTTATACTGCGATAATAATCCAGCAGTATGTTATGCTCACAACAATAAGTCAAGAGGTGCTGCCAAACACATTAACATAAAGTATTATGTTGTGAAAGACAAAGTCCAGGATCATATAATTAGTCTTTAGCATATAAGAACAGAAAAGATGCTCACGGATCCGCTTACAAAAGGCTTACCACCCAGCGTGTTCAGAGAATACTTAGCCAGCATGGGTTTAAGGGAAAGCCTATGATTCCTGGATAATAAGGGCCTAGTTGAGAATTTGTTTCAAAACAGATAGGTGCATTGTAGATGTTTAATCTAATGGCAACTGACCATGACGATGAGGCACGCTCTATGCACTGATCTGTGATGGAATGGGAACAAGATAAAGTAAGTAAGTTCAGTTTAAGTCATAAGGTGAGATCAAGGGGGAGAATGTTATCTGATCTCTATCCAATTGGCCCAACAGCCAATTGGGTCCTTGGATCCGCGCCCTGATCGAGGGCGCCCAACCCTACATGGTTGGTGGGCCCCCATCACACTGCGCTATAGAAGAAAGGTGGTGGCTCAGATCATGAGGTTCACCTGAGCTATAGTCACCCACTGACACAACCCTAATCCGATCTAAGAGAGGTTGCACAGCCAGTGACTAGAGGCACCACCACCGGACAACGCCGCCACTGCACCGCCGCCCTTCGACATAGCACCGCCACCGGGTCTTCACCAAGCATCATGATGGCGAGCCCATCTTCCTCAAAGGCGTCCGATGGTTTGCACCCCTTGACCCCTCTCTCTCTCACTCTATCTATTAATCCTGTACTAGTAGATGTTCTAGGACTCACTATTTATTCCAAAAGCAAGTAGACACGCTAGATGTATGGCTAGTGATTCTATTTTAGGTCTATCACAATTGAGTACTGAATTGGGGGTTTTCCCAAAATTCTAGCTATCTGATTGTTAGAATTAGAAGAAACACCAATATTAAGGCGGTTAAAAACTGATTGGCATGGTAAAAGCGAGTTTAAACCATTCCGGGGTCCACCAACAAGATTTGAATTGTTCACCGGAATAGCATTAGCTCCGGTGAGAGGGATTGCCGATGAAGAGCTCTACTTCTTCTTTCCTACCATGGTCCATTCTGCAGCTTCATCATGCTACCAGCGACAGAATTTCGACATATAATTTGCTCTCCCACCATGCCAGAGATTAAAATAGAGCTTGAAAAGCAAGCACTCAAAAGAACGTAGCTTATAGACATGGAAACCAATTGCTTGTAAAGAAACAGAGAAATGAAAGACTCAATCACCAAGAGGGAGAATACAAAAATTCTCAGCAATACCACCAATCACAGATTGCAGAAGGGCAATTGCTATGGCTTCTATCAAACAGAACTTGCAGCGGCCAAAGGAAAGGACCAAGAAGAATTCATGAGAGGGGAGAGCAGGATCAAAACTGATCGAAAGACCAAACTATCGATGGATCTTGGCTTCCACCACTTTCCCAGGCCTAGTGTTGAGGCCAAGAAGATCCATGATGGCCAGACGACACCTCAACAATGATCAGGGGGAAGTGAAGTCGTCGAGGTCGCCATCATCCTCTAGAAAATTGGTGCCTTGGACCACGTGATGTAACTTGAAAACCCTATAAACTCTCTCTCCTCCACCGCTGGACACTCTTGTGTTCTGTTTCTATCTCTCTCAACTGACTGGGGAATGAACCAAAGACTGAAATGGCATGGTGATTGACTGATTGGGCACATCACATGAGGCCTCTGCTCCAACCACCGAATAGCACCAAATTTTAATCCCTCTTCCACATTGGCGGCAACATGGCCTTGATTGACCTTTCTCGACTTGGTAGTCTACATGAAATGCACAACTCATAATGAAAAACAATAAGTATCCAAAATAGGGTTTATAATAGTGGGTGTCTACCTGTAATGTCGTCATGATGACTATTGACGTTGATGAATATCTAGACACATTCCTCACGCTATTCGATTCCTGAAAGAGACGAAGATTGGGATTGAGGATAACCGAGGGAGACTTAGGGATAAGACCTGATTTAGAACTTGAGAAGAGATGTCTAGCATGGCTCTACTATTGCCCTATTTACATCTAGGCTCACTCTAGTATTGTTGACCTCTTGGGTAAGCTTACTAAATAATCTCACTCTTTCTGTTATCTAACGGACACTCCGACCTATGTGGCGGACACTCCATCGGGTTGAGCTTCTAGGTGACTTGGGTCTATTTTGACTTTATTTGGGTTGATGGATGCTCCATTGGGAGTGATGGACACTCCGTTACTTGTCGAATGCTCTGAAGAACACACTGATGGTCTAGGACTTAGGCATTTTTAGGGTTTTCAGTCATCAACGAACGGTTCGAGCCAGGCGTCGAACACTCCAGTGAGAACTAGGAGGTTTTGGGTTTCTGGTTGGTTGTATTTATAATTCAGTGGATGCTCTGCGAGTCACTATGGACACTCCGCTGGGGAATAGGTGTTCTCGGGTTTCAACCTTAATAATTCGATGGGCAGTCCGATGTATTCAGCGGACACTCCGTCATCGCACTCTGAAAGGTTGTTGGTGCCTCTGCTGGGAAAGTTACTGAATTGGGAAATCGAACACTCCACCATATTCGACGGACTCTCTGATGGGTTAGGCGATAGAAACTATGTTCTAGGTTTTGGTTGGTTTGATCTCTAGTTTGAGGTTGCAAACATCGATGCATGTGCACAATACTTCTAGGATAACTCTAGTGACATACTAGGCTAGTGCTGGTTGGGTTTTGGGGCTTGGCTAACTAGTGCATCTAGTGGTTTGAACATGACCTTAATCATGAAATCTCAAGATAAAGGCTTAGGATTAGGCAATAAGAACTTAGCTTTGAGATTTGGATCATGAGAAGAGGTTTGAGCACATCTTACTTTTCATCCTTGAAGAGACAAATGAGCCATTCCTTGATAGTCTTGCAAAATCCATAAAATGGCATGAGAAAGACATTGGGGAGATCCTTAGGGATTAATCATGCTTAGAACCTTGATCTTACCTTTGTGATGAATGAGATCACCACACTCCATGATCCATACATGCATGAGAGATTTGAGATTAGGGTTTGAGAGAAATATCCAAATAATTGAGATGAGAGCTCATGAACTAACCATGACCATGGGTTGAGATGAGGATGACTTGAGCTTGATGGGATGATGATCTAGGATTGCTTGCTTCTACTCCACTTTCCATCTCCATCTCCAATCTCCACTTTCTCTCTCTAGTTCTTCATTGTTCTTGCTTTTTAGAAAGAGAAGAAGATGAGAAATGAGAGTGTGAGATGAGTTGGGCTACTTTAGTTGGTGCTTCACTCTCCAGTTTCGTGCATATGATAGGTGGGGTCATGGGCAAGTGGAGGACAGCTCATTCTCCACTCACTGCTACTGTTCAATAATCTATCGGATAGTTTGGTAAACCTCTAATTCCTAGAAATTGATCTAAGCATTTGGGGTTTGGCATTGGGGCCAAATACCATATCTCAAATGACTACAACCTAATCATTAACATCTGAGGTTAGAGCTATGCGTCTCTAGTAGTTGGGGTTGGCTCTTATTGACTTGCGTTGACTTTGGATTTTCCTTGGACGTGAATCTCTCTATCGGGCGAAAGAGCAACATTTTCTTCGGTTCCATTTTGTCAGGATTCCTTGTAAGAGCTCAATATGGTGCTTCACTGATGGTCAAGGATGAGAGCCTACATTGTAATGAACTTGGGTCGTTAGCATTCCTTGTAAGAGCTCGATATGGTGCTTCACTGATGGTCAAGGATGAGAGTCTAGATTGTAACGAACTTAGGTCATTACAAAACCTCCCCACCTTAGAAAAAGCTCGTTCTTGAGCTTTCCCGAGGAACTATTGGGAATTGCTTTAGAAAAATTCAGGGTTTCCATAAATAAGGTTCATATACTCCTTTTCTTCGGTGACATTTTCCTCTCTAGGGTTGCCAAGATGTTCTCTTTTGGCCTTTTTGTGGATGGTTCGATGGTGCTGTCGGATGATCCGGTAATCTCTGTATCCACCATAATAACTTAACCATCGAGCCCACAAATTTGGCGGATACTCCGTCGCTGTGGCGCACTCTCCATCACACCATGGGCTATAAAAGGTTTTGGCAATCGAGCAGTTAGGGTTTCTTTCTCATTTCCTTGCCTTTCATCCACTAAAGCCGCCACCCACGCACGCATCATCTTCTCCGCTATTCTCCAGTCGATCTTCGTAGCTTCCAAACTTCTAAGATGGGAAGGTAAGTAACTTCTTCTCATTCGCTTCCACTCCTTTTTCCTATGGCACAATGGCTAGGGTTTGTTCGATCTATGCAATGGGTTGGTTTGGTTGAAATCTAGCATGGGGAAGTGGTAGAGCATGCTTAGGAGATTCTTTGGGTAAATTTTGTCAAATTGAAACTGCTCAAAGTAAGAAATATTGGGATTACACGGTCTTGTGGTTGCTTGATTTGTGCTAGATCAAAATTTGATGAACTCTATGTAAGTTCCGGTGGAAGATTCCTCCAAAACATCTAGAGGCATAGAAAAATTCTTAGTTCTAATGTTTGCACATTGTTTCTAACTTTGTCGGATGGTCTGTGAGACACCATGAATTCTCCATGACTCTAGTCTGTAGCTTAATACCTTTTTGCATAGTGTTGAAAATTTGGTGGATGCTCCATGGTCCTTGGAGGAGACTCCGCTGAATACTGCCAGGTCTTGGGTCTAGTGTCTATAATTCATCGGATGATCCGCTACTTCCACGGACACTCTGATGGCTCTCTAGACAGCAACATGCTTAGTCTTTGCTGATGCCTATATTAACCATCCTTTGCACAATCCATTGGGGATTGATATTGCATTAATACTACATCATATCCTTAATCCTTAGTGATAATAAACACTATTACTTCTGGGTTCCTTTTAGCACTTATTCAATCCAATTGTGACCTCACTTTTTGTTTTTTCTTGCATATCTAGCTCTGTCTTCGGCTTTCGGGTGGGGGTTCGCACAAGAACGAACCACGCACCGAGGAGCAAAGTAGCCGGTAGACCTCTCGTTAGTGTGAGGTATCACCCAAGGAGGTCCAAGAGGGCTTCTTCTCCTGGCATCACTGATGATATCGAGTGGGATAGGCTTGAGAGGGAGGAAGAGGAGCAACCACTCAGGCATGGCAAGGGTCCAGCAAGGAGGACTGATGAAGAGGATTCTCCTTTGGATGAAGATGAGGTTGAGGACAATGATGATGACTATGAAGAGCAGGGGGTCCGTCCAATTGCCTTGGAAGGGTGTCCCAAGAGGGACTACACTTGGGAAAACACCAAGAAGTTCCGAGAGGATTGCAGCATGAAGCACTTCCAGCGAGAGAATGACACCTTGTCTCTCTACTTCCATACCAAGACTCAATTAAATCTTTTTTGGGGTGAGTTTGTCAAGAAGCCAATGCAAGACAGTTAGTGGATTGACTAGGACTTCCTAGATGCCTTACCACGCATCAAGGACTTGGTCCAAATGTTCTGAGGTATGGGTTTGCTAAGGTAATGGATTTCAAGCACAACTAGAATGAGTCTACCATTCGTCAGTTTTACGCCACTCTTGAGGTTGACATGGAGGATGAGATTTTGTCTTGGATGACTAGCAAGAAGAGCTTTTTCGTTCTAGGAGTTTGCTTCTCTTATTGATCTTGACTACAATGAGATGAAGACCGAGAAATCTGTGAAGAGTCTTCGACCCATGCAGAAGCATGAGACCTATATCTTCTATCCCACTAGGAAACATCAGCATGGGGCCAACAAAGATTTGAAGAGGTATCCTTCTCTAATCTTTAGCATGTTGAAGCTCACACTTATGCCTATGGTGGGGAACTTCGACGTTGTCCGCTTTCCCTACTATGAGGTGAATCGGGCTATTTTGAACGGGGACAAGCTAAACATGGTTGAATGGATGGTTGCTAGAATGATGGAGAGCAAGCTTGATAGGGCAAGGTGCCTTGGTTTTCTATCGATACATCATGGCATTGATTTGAAACAAGACTGGCTTCATAGGGGTTGATGATATCGTGCACAAGTCCTTCTGGCCATTTTTCAACAAGAAGAGCTTCTTGCAGCGACATGACTCACCTCTGGCCTAGGTTCTACCAACGCCTATTGTAGTAGCAGCTAGGGAGGGTGCCAATGTGTGGACGCCACCAGAAGGTTACTTAATTCCATACTTTGAGCATTTCAACACTCAGCTCCAGCAAGCGCTTGGTCCAATTTGTCAGGGCTTAAATGAAAGGTTTGCAAAGTAGGAACAATATCTCTAGGATAGCTTCGTTGATCCATTCAGTGCCATAGTGAACAGTGTGGCCGATCAGATGGAGAGGATGGCCATAGAAGAAAAACAAGAAAACAAGGCCCCTAAGAAAGTGTGCCTTGTGAGTAGCAAAGGCCGCCTTGCCTTTCTACGGAGTATAGGCCAATCCCTCTTTGTTGAGAGAAAACCTTTGGCTATCAAAGCATTTTAGCAAGCAGGCCTCACCGCCATAGGCTTTGCCTACTATGTGAGTTTCGGATGATTTAGCTCTAGTGATGCCTAGCAACAAGTTCAAGGAAGAGGAATTAGATGATAGCACACAAGACAAAAGGATTTATACTAGTTCAGGCCGTAGTGGCTCGTAAAAACCTAGTCTAGTTGGTGCTGCTGCTCTTCTTGTATTCGTTTGCTCAGTTATAGGGGTTATTGCTCCTAACTACATAATAGATAGGGTAGAATGAGATGGATTGGTGTTGATCCCCATCACGAGGTCCCTACCCTCGTTTATATAGGTAGAGGGGTCGGGTTACAATGAGGGTGCTTAGCTTAATAGATTGCATTCCTAGTTTGTTACATGGAAGGCGTAGCAGATTGGTTCTATCCTACCATCATTACAATGGCGCCAGATATCCACGATATGTCATGATCACCAAGCTGGTAGATTCATTTGGTCTTCATGGGCTTCATCCTTCGACGTCTTTCGCCTGCTAGATTAATAACGGGTGTTGTGACATGGATATCCTGGTCGCGAAGGCAATCCTTTTTTCTTTCATTGCCAAAATGACTGACAGTTAATCTAGAATATGGGCTGCTGTGTTTTCTTGGACAGGTATCTTGTAGGTGCCTTCGACAACACTGAAAGCATCTAGGCCCCTTATTGGGTTTCGATGATTAATGACAATATGAGATTACTATGACTAACGTGTGTTTTGCAGATGCAATTAAGTTAGGTCATGGTAATGGCAATTGATTGGGCAATCATGGTTGCCATGCCCCTACGATGGAAATTGTTTTGGTTTTCAAAGGATGGACTAGTTCTAAGTGTTGTTTGGTATTGAAGAGACACTTAGAGTAGTTTAGGACTTTGTTTTTTCCTTTGGTTGTACTATTAAGGGGGGTATGGATGGGTAGCTTGACCTAGAGTCTAGTGGGTTAGGTGTGGTGCACACTTGTCAAATCTAGCACTAGGTAGCTCCTAAAAAAGCCCTTAGATCAATTGGAGCAAACTTCATTCATATATGATTGCGAGTTGGAAGTGAATGGAGAGTCAAATGTTGACCAGACGCTGGTTCCGGTGTGACCGAATGCTCGTGCAGAGTCCGGTCAGTTCATTTGATCAAAGTGAAGTCGTCTGGTGCAACTGGACACTGAGAGGTGAGTGACCGGATGATGGGTGCCAGCGTTCGATCGATTCCACTAATGTTCCAGAGAGGGAGAATCTTGATCGGACGTGTCCGGCCAGTGCTGACCGGACGCTGGTTAGGTTCTGGCTACTGATCGAACGCTGAGCAGCAAAGTGACAGGATGTTGGGTTCCAGAGTCCGATCAACATCAGTAAGGTTCCAAAGGGTAGTTTTTGTGACCGAACGTATCTGGTCAGTGCTGATCGGATGCTTGCTAGTGTTCGGTCACAACCTAAACTGCACAGAGGCGGGTGAACTGACCGGAGCATCCAGTCACCCCGCAGAGGCACATAACGGTTCATTTTGAATGAGGGGTTATAAATACTTCCTCTATTCACTCAAGGGATCACTTTTGCTCATTCCAATAGCTGAGAAACAACCTTGAGAGTGCCAAGAAGAGCAAGGTCCTAGTGAGGTGATTGAGATTTGAGAATCCAAGTGAGAGGCCTCAGTAGTGAAAGCAAGAGTAGCAAAGTGTGCATCCACCCTTCTCATTAGGCTTGTCATGGTCAAGTGAGAGTTTGTGCTTGTTACTCTTGGTGATCGCCATCACCCAGATGGCTTGGTTGTGATTGGGAGCTTGGTGATCATTCGGCGGAGCTTATGGATGACCCAACTCAAGTTGTGAGCGGTTGTGGGTGATTCACCACGATGACGTGTTGAAGAATCAACCCATAGAGAGCACTTCATCCTTGCGAGGATCAAGGGGGAGCTACACCTTGCTCGGGTGCTCCAACGAAGACTAGTGGGGAGCTGCGTTCCTCCTTCTCTCTTTACTTTAAGCATTTACTTTGAGCAATTCAATTCTTATCTTTACATTCATAGAATTGCCATGCTAGAGTAGGATTGGAACATAAGTTGCTAAACTTTTGTGCGTTAAAACAATAGAAACACTTTCTAGGCACAAGGGGTGAAGTGGGCTAACCGTAGGGTTTAATTATTGCAAAGAATTTTAGAATTAGCCCAATTCACCCCCCTCTTGGGCATCTTGATCCTTTCAATTGGTATCAGAGCCTCGTGCTCACGTATTTAGGCTTAAGCGCCTAGAGAAAAATGTCTCATGGGGATGGACCTCCTCCTATCTTTGAGGGGGATGATTTTCCTTATTGGAAAATCTGCATGGAGGCGTATTTAGAAGCTCTAGATGTTGGAATACTTAGAGCCGCCTTATAAGGATTCCCAAAACATCGAGATCCCATGCACCTTCAATGCGATGAAGTGAACTATGAGAAATGGAATGCAAAGGCTCGAAACACCATCTTTAGAGGCCTTTGCAAAGATGTGTTTAACCGGGTGAGGAACCACAAGGACGCCAATGCACTATGGTCGGACATTTGTGCGCTCCATGAGGGAACTAAGAGCAAGCGTGAGGAACGCTATCATCTCGTAATGAAAAAGCTTAATTCTTTTGAGATGCTTCCTAAAGAGAGTGCTAATGAAATGTACTCATGCTTGAATGTTCTTATAGAGGAAGTCAATGGGCTTGGACTCACTCAAATGCAACCATCCGACGTTGTAAGAAAGATCTTAAGTGTCCTCCCCATTGATAAATATGGGCACATTGTGACCGTGCTTCATCAAGGTGATCTTTCCACCGCTACACCAACGCAAATCTTGAGAAAGATCAATGTTCATGAGATGTACATGCACATCACACCACAAGATGGCTCATCCTCTACCAAAAAGAAAGAAAAAGACTTAGCATTCAAGGCTAGCCAAGAGAAGGGCAAAGCAAGAATTGAGTATGAGAGCTCAAGTGATGATGAAGTTGATGATGCAAGTCTTGCTCTCATGGTGAGAAGAACTGGCAAGATGCTAAAGAAGCTCAATAAGAGTGGCATCAAGTTTGATGGCAAGAAAAAGAAGTTCTTCACTAGCTCTAGAAGGAAGCCAATCTCCAAGATGAATTGCTACAATTGTGGAGAACTTGGTCATCTAGCACATCAATGCACAAAGCCCAAGAAAGACAAGTACAAGAATAAGAACAAGGGCAAGAAAGATGACTCAAGTGATGAAGACGAAAAGAAAAAGAACAAGCCATACAAGAAGAAAGATGGCAAGAAGGACTTCCACAAGAAGAAGAAAAACAGGAAGGCATACATCTTCGGTGATTGGCTCACAGACATTGACTCATCAAGTTGCTCATCCGATGATGATAGTGATAATGAGAAGGTGGCTGCAATCGTGATTGACTCTTCATCATCTTCACAATGGCTAGGGTTTGTTCGATCTATGCAATGGGTTGGTTTGGTTGAAATCTAGCATGGGGAAGTGGTAGAGCATGCTTAGGAGATTCTTTGGGTAAATTTTGTCAAATTGAAACTGCTCAAAGTAAGAAATATTGGGATTACACGGTCTTGTGGTTGCTTGATTTGTGCTAGATCAAAATTTGATGAACTCTATGTAAGTTTCGGTGGAAGATTCCTCCAAAACATCTAGAGGCATAGAAAAATTCTTAGTTCTAATGTTTGCACGTTGTTTCTAACTTTGTCGGATGGTCTGTGAGACACCATGAATTCTCCATGACTCTAGTCTGTAGCTTAATACCTTTTTGCATAGTGTTGAAAATTTGGTGGATGCTCCATGGTCCTTGGAGGAGACTCCGCTGAATACTGCCAGGTCTTGGGTCTAGTGTCTATAATTCATCGGATGATCCGCTACTTCCACGGACACTCTGATGGCTCTCTAGACAGCAACATGCTTAGTCTTTGCTGATGCCTATATTAACCATCCTTTGCACAATCCATTGGGGATTGATATTGCATTAATACTACATCATATCCTTAATCCTTAGTGATAATAAACACTATTACTTCTGGGTTCCTTTTAGCACTTATTCAATCCAATTGTGACCTCACTTTTTGTTTTTTCTTGCATATCTAGCTCTGTCTTCGGCTTTCGGGTGGGGGTTCGCACAAGAACGAACCACGCACCGAGGAGCAAAGTAGCCGGTAGACCTCTCGTTAGTGTGAGGTATCACCCAAGGAGGTCCAAGAGGGCTTCTTCTCCTGGCATCACTGATGATATCGAGTGGGATAGGCTTGAGAGGGAGGAAGAGGAGCAACCACTCAGGCATGGCAAGGGTCCAGCAAGGAGGACTGATGAAGAGGATTCTCCTTTGGATGAAGATGAGGTTGAGGACAATGATGATGACTATGAAGAGCAGGGGGTCCGTCCAATTGCCTTGGAAGGGTGTCCCAAGAGGGACTACACTTGGGAAAACACCAAGAAGTTCCGAGAGGATTGCAGCATGAAGCACTTCCAGCGAGAGAATGACACCTTGTCTCTCTACTTCCATACCAAGACTCAATTAAATCTTTTTTGGGGTGAGTTTGTCAAGAAGCCAATGCAAGACAGTTAGTGGATTGACTAGGACTTCCTAGATGCCTTACCACGCATCAAGGACTTGGTCCAAATGTTCTGAGGTATGGGTTTGCTAAGGTAATGGATTTCAAGCACAACTAGAATGAGTCTACCATTCGTCAGTTTTACGCCACTCTTGAGGTTGACATGGAGGATGAGATTTTGTCTTGGATGACTAGCAAGAAGAGCTTTTTCGTTCTAGGAGTTTGCTTCTCTTATTGATCTTGACTACAATGAGATGAAGACCGAGAAATCTGTGAAGAGTCTTCGACCCATGCAGAAGCATGAGACCTATATCTTCTATCCCACTAGGAAACATCAGCATGGGGCCAACAAAGATTTGAAGAGGTATCCTTCTCTAATCTTTAGCATGTTGAAGCTCACACTTATGCCTATGGTGGGGAACTTCGACGTTGTCCGCTTTCCCTACTATGAGGTGAATCGGGCTATTTTGAACGGGGACAAGCTAAACATGGTTGAATGGATGGTTGCTAGAATGATGGAGAGCAAGCTTGATAGGGCAAGGTGCCTTGGTTTTCTATCGATACATCATGGCATTGATTTGAAACAAGACTGGCTTCATAGGGGTTGATGATATCGTGCACAAGTCCTTCTGGCCATTTTTCAACAAGAAGAGCTTCTTGCAGCGACATGACTCACCTCTGGCCTAGGTTCTACCAACGCCTATTGTAGTAGCAGCTAGGGAGGGTGCCAATGTGTGGACGCCACCAGAAGGTTACTTAATTCCATACTTTGAGCATTTCAACACTCAGCTCCAGCAAGCGCTTGGTCCAATTTGTCAGGGCTTAAATGAAAGGTTTGCAAAGTAGGAACAATATCTCTAGGATAGCTTCGTTGATCCATTTAGTGCCATAGTGAACAGTGTGGCCGATCAGATGGAGAGGATGGCCATAGAAGAAAAACAAGAAAACAAGGCCCCTAAGAAAGTGTGCCTTGTGAGTAGCAAAGGCCGCCTTGCCTTTCTACGGAGTATAGGCCAATCCCTCTTTGTTGAGAGAAAACCTTTGGCTATCAAAGCATTTTAGCAAGCGGGCCTCACCGCCATAGGCTTTGCCTACTATGTGAGTTTCGGATGATTTAGCTCTAGTGATGCCTAGCAACAAGTTCAAGGAAGAGGAATCAGATGATAGCACACAAGACAAAAGGATTTATACTAGTTCAGGCCGTAGTGGCTCGTAAAAACCTAGTCTAGTTGGTGCTGCTGCTCTTCTTGTATTCGTTTGCTCGGTTATAGGGGTTATTGCTCCTAACTACATAATAGATAGGGTAGAATGAGATGGATTGGTGTTGATCCCCATCACGAGGTCCCTACCCTCGTTTATATAGGTAGAGGGGTCGGGTTACAATGAGGGTGCTTAGCTTAATAGATTGCATTCCTAGTTTGTTACATGGAAGGCGTAGCAGATTGGTTCTATCCTACCATCATTACAATGGCGCCAGATATCCACGATATGTCATGATCACCAAGCTGGTAGATTCATTTGGTCTTCATGGGCTTCATCCTTCGACGTCTTTCGCCTGCTAGATTAATAACGGGTGTTGTGACATGGATATCCTGGTCGCGAAGGCAATCCTTTTTTTCTTTCATTGCCAAAATGACTGACAGTTAATCTAGAATATGGGCTGCTGTGTTTTCTTGGACAGGTATCTTGTAGGTGCCTTCGACAACACTGAAAGCATCTAGGCCCCTTATTGGGTTTCGATGATTAATGACAATATGAGATTACTATGACTAACGTGTGTTTTGCAGATGCAATTAAGTTAGGTCATGGTAATGGCAATTGATTGGGCAATCATGGTTGCCATGCCCCTACGATGGAAATTGTTTTGGTTTTCAAAGGATGGACTAGTTCTAAGTGTTGTTTGGTATTGAAGAGACACTTAGAGTAGTTTAGGACTTTGTTTTTTCCTTTGGTTGTACTATTAAGGGGGGTATGGATGGGTAGCTTGACCTAGAGTCTAGTGGGTTAGGTGTGGTGCACACTTGTCAAATCTAGCACTAGGTAGCTCCTAAAAAAGCCCTTAGATCAATTGGAGCAAACTTCATTCATATATGATTGCGAGTTGGAAGTGAATGGAGAGTCAAATGTTGACCGGACGCTGGTTCCGGTGTGACCGAATGCTCGTGCAGAGTCCGATCAGTTCATTTGATCAAAGTGAAGTCGTCTGGTGCAACTGGACACTGAGAGGTGAGTGACCGGATGATGGGTGCCAGCGTTCGATCGATTCCACTAATGTTCCAGAGAGGGAGAATCTTGATCGGACGTGTCCGGCCAGTGCTGACCGGACGCTGGTTAGGTTCTGGCTACTGATCGAACGCTGAGCAGCAAAGTGACAGGATGTTGGGTTCCAGAGTCCGGTCAACATCAGTAAGGTTCCAAAGGGTAGTTTTTGTGACCGAACGTATCTGGTCAGTGCTGATCGGATGCTTGCTAGTGTTCGGTCACAACCTAAACTGCACAGAGGCGGGTGAACTGACCGGAGCATCCAGTCACCCCGCAGAGGCACATAACGGTTCATTTTGAATGAGGGGTTATAAATACTTCCTCTATTCACTCAAGGGATCACTTTTGCTCATTCCAATAGCTGAGAAACAACCTTGAGAGTGCCAAGAAGAGCAAGGTCCTAGTGAGGTGATTGAGATTTGAGAATCCAAGTGAGAGGCCTCAGTAGTGAAAGCAAGAGTAGCAAAGTGTGCATCCACCCTTCTCATTAGGCTTGTCATGGTCAAGTGAGAGTTTGTGCTTGTTACTCTTGGTGATCGCCATCACCCAGATGGCTTGGTTGTGATTGGGAGCTTGGTGATCATTCGGCGGAGCTTATGGATGACCCAACTCAAGTTGTGAGCGGTTGTGGGTGATTCACCACGATGACGTGTTGAAGAATCAACCCATAGAGAGCACTTCATCCTTGCGAGGATCAAGGGGGAGCTACACCTTGCTCGGGTGCTCCAACGAAGACTAGTGGGGAGCTGCGTTCCTCCTTCTCTCTTTACTTTAAGCATTTACTTTGAGCAATTCAATTCTTATCTTTACATTCATAGAATTGCCATGCTAGAGTAGGATTGGAACATAAGTTGCTAAACTTTTGTGCGTTAAAACAATAGAAACACTTTCTAGGCACAAGGGGTGAAGTGGGCTAACCGTAGGGTTTAATTATTGCAAAGAATTTTAGAATTAGCCCAATTCACCCCCCTCTTGGGCATCTTGATCCTTTCAATTGGTATCAGAGCCTCGTGCTCACGTATTTAGGCTTAAGCGCCTAGAGAAAAATGTCTCATGGGGATGGACCTCCTCCTATCTTTGAGGGGGATGATTTTCCTTATTGGAAAATCTGCATGGAGGCGTATTTAGAAGCTCTAGATGTTGGAATACTTAGAGCCGCCTTATAAGGATTCCCAAAACATCGAGATCCCATGCACCTTCAATGCGATGAAGTGAACTATGAGAAATGGAATGCAAAGGCTCGAAACACCATCTTTAGAGGCCTTTGCAAAGATGTGTTTAACCGGGTGAGGAACCACAAGGACGCCAATGCACTATGGTCGGACATTTGTGCGCTCCATGAGGGAACTAAGAGCAAGCATGAGGAACGCTATCATCTCGTAATGAAAAAGCTTAATTCTTTTGAGATGCTTCCTAAAGAGAGTGCTAATGAAATGTACTCACGCTTGAATGTTCTTATAGAGGAAGTCAATGGGCTTGGACTCACTCAAATGCAACCATCCGACGTTGTAAGAAAGATCTTAAGTGTCCTCCCCATTGATAAATATGGGCACATTGTGACCGTGCTTCATCAAGGTGATCTTTCCACCGCTACACCAACGCAAATCTTGAGAAAGATCAATGTTCATGAGATGTACATGCACATCACACCACAAGATGGCTCATCCTCTACCAAAAAGAAAGAAAAAGACTTAGCATTCAAGGCTAGCCAAGAGAAGGGCAAAGCAAGAATTGAGTATGAGAGCTCAAGTGATGATGAAGTTGATGATGCAAGTCTTGCTCTCATGGTGAGAAGAACTGGCAAGATGCTAAAGAAGCTCAATAAGAGTGGCATCAAGTTTGATGGCAAGAAAAAGAAGTTCTTCACTAGCTCTAGAAGGAAGCCAATCTCCAAGATGAATTGCTACAATTGTGGAGAACTTGGTCATCTAGCACATCAATGCACAAAGCCCAAGAAAGACAAGTACAAGAATAAGAACAAGGGCAAGAAAGATGACTCAAGTGATGAAGACGAAAAGAAAAAGAACAAGCCATACAAGAAGAAAGATGGCAAGAAGGACTTCCACAAGAAGAAGAAAAACAGGAAGGCATACATCTTCGGTGATTGGCTCACAGACATTGACTCATCAAGTTGCTCATCCGATGATGATAGTGATAATGAGAAGGTGGCTGCAATCGTGATTGACTCTTCATCATCTTCACCGACACCACTGCCATCATCCTCTACACACCTATACCTTATGGCCAAGGATGAACGAAAGGTATCAAATGATGATGATAGTAGTGGTGATGATCATGCTAACAATGATGATAGTGATAGTGATAGTGATGATGATGAATATGAATCACCTTCATATGACGATCTTGTTAAATTGCTAAATCAATACACTAAGATCATTAGAAAGACTAGAGCTAAGAATGACAAGCTAGAAGCTAAGAATGATTCTCTTTTAGCCAAATGTGATATAGCAAAAAAGGCTAGTGTTGAGCTTAGAGAAGCAAATGAAGCTATGTCATCCAAACTCAAGGAGCTCAAATATTCTAAGAAAGAGCTTAAAGATAAACATGATAAAGTTGAGGGGATGCACAAAGAGCTCATCACTAGCCACAATATGCTAAAAGAAGAATATACAACTCTCAAGATCAATCATGATAATCTTGTTATTGCTCAAGAATTTTTATCCAATAAGCCACATGATGCTACTAACAATGTTGTTAAGATTGATATAGCTACATCATGTGATGATTTAATTGTTGAGAGCATTGAACAAGAATCTAGTAGCAAAGGCAAACAAGTGGTTGAAACCAACAACTATGATGAGTATGTCAAGCTCAAGCATGATAATGAAAAGCTCAAGAAAGATCTTGAAGAGCTCAAAACCACCAACACTATAGTGCTAGAAACTCTTGATCATGATGGTAATTTGATTCTTGAGAATGAGAATCTCAAAGAAGAGAACAAGAAACTCAAGGAAGAGAAAAACAATGATGCACTCAAGGAAGAGAACAAGAAGCTCAAATTGGAGAAAATGCATCTCAAGATTGGATTGAGTAAGTTCACAAGAGGCAAGCATCTTCAAAGTGAGCTACTAATGAACACCATCATGAAGATGGATAGAAGTGGCATTGGGTACTTGGCAAACCCAGAGAAGAAGGCTCAAGCTAAACAACAACAACACAAGTCAAGCCAAAGCCAAAGATGTGTTTTGAGTGTGGACAAGAAGGCCACTTTGCCCATGAGTGTCAAACTCTACCACCACAACCCTTGCCCAAGCATGCTAGACCCTTTGCTTTCAATGCTCATTATATGCTTAGAAAGGACTCTAGTGGAAAGATGAAAGTTATGTTCTTAGGATCTCCCAACAAGAATAGGCCTAAGAAAATTTGGGTTGCAAAGTCACTTGTTGAGAAAGTCAAGGGCCCTCAACAAGTTTGGGTTCCTAAAGCTTGATCTCTTGTGTGTAGGTGAACTACAAGACCGGTGGAAGTCATTGGGTAATTGATAGTGGTTGCACACAACATATGACCGGTGATCCTCTTATGTTCACCTCACTAGATGAAGAATTAGATAGACAAGAAAGAATCACATTTGAAGATAATTCAAAGGGCAAAGTTAAAGGATTGGGCAAAACGGCAATATCAAATGATCATTCAATCTCAAATGTGCTATATGTTGCTTCATTGAGCTTCAACTTGCTATCCGTTGGACAATTGTGTGATCTTGGCTTTCAATGCCTATTTACCAAGAAAGAAGTGGTTGTATCCAAGAAAGTTGATGATCAAGTGATATTCAAGGGATTTAGATACAACTACCTATATCTAGTGGACTTCACCTCCGAAGATACTAATTTGAAGACTTGCCTATTCACCAAAACAACACTTGGGTGGATATGGCATAGAAGACTTGCTCATGTTGGGATGAGCTCACTCAAGAAGCTAATGAAGAATGATTTGGTGAGAGGGTTGAAGGATGTTAAGTTTGAAAAGGACAAGCTTTGTAGTGCATATCAAGCTGGCAAACAAGTTGCAAACACTCATCCTACAAAAGCTTTCTTGTCAACCATAAGAGTGCTAGAACTCCTTCATATGGACTTATTTGGACCAACAACATACAAGAGTTTGGGAGGAAATCTTTATTGTCTTGTGATTGTTGATGACTACTCAAGATACACATGGGTATTCTTCCTTCATGACAAATCTGAAGTTGCATCATGCTTCAAGAAGTTTGCCAAGAGAGCACAAAATGAGTTTGAAGTGAAGCTCAAGAAGATTAGAAGCGACAATGGGAAAGAATTTGACAACACAAACATTGAAGCCTATTGTGATGAAGTTGGGATCAAGCATGAGGTCTCCGCAACATATACTCCTCAACAAAATGGTGTAGTTGAGAGAAAGAACCGGACATTGATCACACTAGCAAGAACAATATTTGATGAGTACAACACTCCTGAAGCTCTATGGGCGGAAGCTATCAACACCGCATGCTAGCCATCCAACCGCCTATTCCTTCAAAAGTTTCTTTGCAAGACACCTTATGATTTGCTAAATGGGAAGAAGTCGGACGCCTCCTTCTTTAGGGTGTTTGGTTGCAAATGCTACATGTACAAGAAGCGGCAACACCTAGGGAAGTTTCAAAGATGTTGCAATATTGGTTTTTTTGTTGGTTACTCATCAAAGTCCAAAGCATATAGAGTATTTAATCATGCCACCAGCTTAGTTGAAGAAACATACGATGTGGAATCTGATGAATCTAATGGCTTCCAAGGAGCATATGAGAATCTTGATGATGTAGGTGATGAACTATTGAGGGAAGCCATGAAGAATATTCTGGTTGGAGACATCAAGCTACAAGATGATGAAGATGATGTACAAGTGATTAATCCATCTTCTTCATCAAATGTGCCATAATATGGTGAAAAGGATGGGAGAGTAGAAAATGAAGATACTCATGTCTCCCATGAGCAAATGGTGGTACAAGCACAAGATGTTGATGCTCCACAACCTCCCCCTCAAGTGGTTGATAGAAGAAATTCACCTCTACTACAAGCTCATCCACAAGATCTCATCATAGGGAGTCCATCAAAGGGAGTAATGACTCGCTCTCAAAAGCTTGCTTCGTTTATTGAACATCATTCTTTTGTCTCTTGCTTTGAGCCTACTAAGGTAGAAGAAGCTCTTCGAGATCCGGATTGGATAAATGTCATGCATGAAGAGTTGAAGAACTTCACCCGCAATGAAGTTTGGACTCTTGAAGAGCGACCACAAGATGCAAGAGTCATTGGAACAAAGTGGGTGTTCCGCAATAAGCAAGATGATCAAGACATTGTTGTGAGGAACAAGGCAAGACTAGTTGCAAAGGGGTTCTCTCAAGTTGAAGGCTTGGATTTTGGAGAGACCTTTGCACCGATTGCAAGACTAGAAGCCATTCGTATCCTCCTTGCATATGCATCATATCATGAAATGAAACTATATCAAATGGATATGAAAAGTGCATTTTAAATGGCTTTATTAATGAACTAGTCTATATTGATCAACCTCCTAGGTTTGAAGACCCTAGATATCCTAATCATGTTTATAGGTTGTCCAAGGCGCTATATGGGCTTAAGCAAGCCCCAAGAGCTTGGTATGAGCATCTTCGGGACTTCCTCATTGAGAAGGGCTTCACCATTGGGAAGGTCGACCACACTATTCACCAAGAAGCTTGATGGATATATCTTCATTTGTCAAGTATATGGTGATGATATTATCTTTGGATCATTAAAAGAAGATTCTTGCAAAGAGTTTGGTGAATTGATGTCGAAGGAGTTCGAGATGTCAATGATTGGAGAGCTTACATTCTTCCTTGGTTTTCAAGTCAAGCAAATGAGAGAAGGAATTTTCATCTCTCAAGAAAAGTACACCAAGGATCTTCTCAAGAGGTTCAAAATGGATGAATGTAAGACAATCAAGACACCAATGCCAACTAATAGACATCTCAACCTAGATGAGGGAGGTAACATGGTTGATCAAACTCTCTACCGTTCTATGATTGGTAGCTTGTTATATTTAACCGCATCTAGGCCCGACATCATGTTTAGTGTGTGTATGTGTGCTAGATTTCAAGCTAATCCTAAGGAAACTCATTTGATTTCCGTTAAAAGAATCCTTAGGTATCTTAAGCACACACCAAGCATTGGTCCTTGGTATCTCAAAGGAGCTATATTTGAATTAGTTGGCTATTCCGATTCAGATTATGCCGGTTGCAAAGTTGATAGAAAAAAGCACATTCGGAGGGTGCCATTTGCTTGGTAGATCACTTGTGTCTTGTTCCTCCAAGAAGCAAAATAGTGTAGCTTTATCCACCGCCGAAGCGGAATACATTGCCGTGGGTGCTTGTTGTGCACAAATACTTTACATGAAGCAAATTTTGCTAGACTATGGTGTAGTTCTAGAAAAAGTACCTCTTTTGTGTGACAATGAGAGTGCGGTGAAACTTGCTAATAATCTAGTTCAACACTCTCGCACCAAGCACATAGATATCCGCCATCACTTTCTTAGAGATCATGTTGCTAAGAATGATATTTCATTAGAAGGTGTAAGGACAGACGATCAATTGGCGGATATCTTCACTAAACCGCTAGATGAGGCAACATTTTGTAGGTTGAGGAATGAGCTCAATGTGCTTGTTTTTAGCAACTTCACTAGAAAATGAGCTTGTGTTGTCCCTTGCATTGCATTGTAATATACAACATGTTTAATCTTTGGTAATGCATATAGGGCTTGTCTAACATGGTTTAGATAACTGCCGAAAAGCGTGTGAATAAGCTTAACCTTGGATCAAACTTGACAAGCAACTAGAATTACTTTCAAGTATTGCATTGCATATGCATGAATGTTGTTTTGTCATTTCTCTTCAAATCACCCTTTTATTGCCTATTTTTTTAAAAAGAATTATAGCCTAAGGCAAAATATTTTGAAAAAATTGAGGGTTTGAGAGATGTCACTCACATCAGTCACAATTGGTGTTTATTTGAGTCTTATTAAAGTTGGGACTTGATTGGAAACAGGCAGCACAAAGGAACTTTGAAGAATTGCTGAAAAGGAGTGACCAGACGCTAGACCAGACTCTGCTCCCCAGCGTCCGGTCAATTCATAGGAGGTGAACCATGCTACGAAGGAGTGACCGGACGCTGGAACAATGTTCTCCCTATGTCCGGTCAGAAGGTGATCCTGTGTCCGGTCAAGCGAAGAAGACGAAGATAGGATCGACTGGACTCTGGATGCATCCAGTCAGTTGTGATCGGACGCGTCTGGTCACGACTCCAGGAGATTTGGACCTCTCTAGAGTCGACCGGACTCTGGGTGGCAGCATTCGGTCGTTGCCACCAGAGCGTCCAGTCAGTAGAAATTGTGCGGGATTCCAACTCTTATCCGTTTCCTTTTCTATTCCGTCGGGGGCCACCATATAACGCCGTGCCGTTACCTAATCTGCATCCACCCACAACATCATCGCCGTTCCCGAGCTGAGCCGTCGGCCGCATTGCTCCACACTGCCGCATCCCACGCCGCCGCATCCCGCTCCGCCATGCCAGAGCTACTCCCACGCTCGCGCCTCAGCTCCACTCGTGACTATGCCACACCGCTGCTCCCGCAACGTCTGCACCCGCACCACCGCAGCACACCCATGCCGTCGTCTACGCCTCACCTGTAGAAATAGCATCGCCATGCTCTTGCCCTATCTCGCGCCAATGCCTCCCCTGTCGCATTGCTTCACGATCTAGTGCTACATTGCCTCGCCAGAATCCCAACCCTAGTCGATCCAGTGGTTCCCTGATTCGTTCCTCTTCTCGTCGATTCGCTGGTTCATCAGGTAGCTAGCCCTCGTTTCCAATTTTGTATCTATTGCTTGCTTTCTTAGGGTTTAGTGCCTCTAGACATATATTTAAATTATTCATATATATCCTATCTATTTCATCATGTAGCGAGTCGGTGTTGTTGAGGTCTCATTGGCAGTTGTCAGTCAACTCGGGGCCAAGCTCGTGAGTACGGATTGAGGCCAAGCCTCGAAAGTGTCAGTGATAGTTGTTTCTTGTCCGAGGCTGCAGATCATTCTAGATGGCTTGTGTCAAGAACGCTGGAGGTGGTCCAGGTGATGAGGATCCGAGGCCTCCGCCTCGCTTGCCTACTGATGTGAAAGGCAATACGAAAAAGAAGATCACGTCGAAGAAGCGGAAGTATGCAGATGCAGATACAGAGAGAGTAGCCATAGTTGTAGCTATCGTAGAGCGTGTAGAGAGAGGAGGTGCTAAGAGTGGAGTTCAGATTACAAATCAACTTTCACCAGCACAGAGGACAACTATAGAGCAGGTTGAGCATCGTCATGGTGGTCCAGCTGGGACTATCATGCTTGAGGGATGACGTGTTGCTTTAGAGGAGACTCAGACTTAGGGGGAGCCAGCAGAGCAGTCAGAGGGCACCTAGTAGGCCAAGCAGACTGAGGAGACAGAGCAGGCACCTCAGCCATAGTTACACCACTCTAGTCATACCCATACCTAGGTGACACCAAGGGCAGAGACACAGTGGAGGGGTTCTCGTCCGCCTCCTAGACAACAGGGTCCACCACTAGTGACTCACCTAGATTTGAGGGTTGCCATGGCCAAGCAGGTGCAGTAGCTCAGATTTGTGCAGTTTGAGGAGTGGTTCCCGCCTAGGAGGGATGAGCGTGCTTTTGAGGGGTTCTATACACCACTGCAAGAAGATTTTTATAATGCATATCTTAATAGTGGGGTGGCCTTCAGATCTCAGCGAGTGTGCTCTATTAAGGCCATTGTAGCAGATGTAGGAGAGTAGATATGTCCACACCTTTCTTACCTACCAGGGCTGATAGATTTACTTAGACGGATAGGCAGATATGTTCCATCATGGGTCCGTCAGTTCTATGCTTCACTATATATTGACCCAGGCCATAGGTTCATACACTTTGCCTTTGGAGGCTATGACTACAGGCTCATGAGCTTCAGGGTCCAAGAGATTCTCAGATTATAGGATTCACCCATCCACATTCATGAGGTTTGCTATGGGCATACAGTGCCTCCCAGACGCCCTCATGGCAGTCTTGTGCCTCCTATAGATTTGGTCCGCTAGTGCTTCACAGAGCCATTCGGCGAGGGGTTGACTAGGACACCCAGGGATCTTACTCCTACAGCTAGATTGCTAGATGCTATCATGAGGAGGACCCTACTTTTGAGGATGGGATATCATGAGGGCTTGACTCACATTCAGTTGTGGCTACTAAATGCCCTGATGCAGCAGACTATCTTTGATGTATGGGATGTCATTCTTTCAGAGATGGAGAATACCCTAGCAGAGGGATTTAGAGGACATAGACAACTGCCTTATGCTCACTGGATTACATTTTGGATACACAGGGCAGTCACAGTGAGGCCTCTAGGGATGTTGGCAGGGTATTCTGGTGCTACCACCGAGTTCCTGACATATAACTTGACCTAGATGCTCTGTCATAGTAGGCCAAGGGCACCTAGCCAGTCGAGCCATCGCCTAGAGGTGTTAGAGACTACAGCCCAGCAGGATGAGACTATTAGGGGCATTGCAGCTATAGAGGAGGAGCAGTTAGATACTTAGTAGGAGGGTATGGTCGAGAGCGACCCCAACAATAGTACTAATGATGACTACCAAGACATCCCTCAGATGCCTGCATGACGACATGACTATGAGGTTGGTAGCTCTAGTTCAGCTCCACCTACACCACAGACAGACTTCGCTCTCCTTGCTATACTTGAGCGGATGAGGCAGGATAAGGCTTGCCAGTCTCAAGAGACCACTGCTACATTTGCACAGTTTCAGACCAGGCAGGATGAGTTTCAGCGACAGCAGCAGGCTATCCAGCAGCAACAGCTCCTCATGCAGCAGCAGTTACTTGGATTCATGCAGCATGTAGTTACTGCTATTGGAGCTCCACCGCCACAGCCTTCACCCTAGATCGGCCAGCCTGCCACCACTTCTATGACTCTAGCTTTATAGCCTAGTGGGCTTCAGTGTCAGGGACAGCCAGTAGCATAGTTTCCTTCACCTACAGAGTAGGTGTCCTAATGGTTTGCCTCGCCACTGCTAGCCTCGTAGTTCACACCTCTACAGACGGGCTTCACACCGGCACAAACTTCCTCGCTGCTAGCGCTAGATACCATAGTTTCCAGGAGCCTTGGTGCTACATTCAGTGAGTTGACAGGGTAGCCTACACCGCCATATCTACATGTCCCTAGTCCTTCCATAGTTGCACCTATTACAGGGACTACAAAGATGCTCCCTTCTTTAGTTGCATCATCGGAGCCGCTTGCCATAGTCACACCTATAGAGTCATAAACTGCACCAGTCCCTGATCTGACCCAGATAGCTTCAGCATCGCTTCCAGCTATAGAGGGTCAAACTGCTCAGAGCTTAGGATCAGATGATGATGGCGCATAGTTCTAGTTCGCTCCTCGCACCTCAGCGCCCGCCTCATCTGCTGCAGCCCCGCCGACCGGCCCTTAGGTTTTGGTGTTTGAAGCCAAAGGGGGAGAGGGATCGAGTATGTTAGACTTAGGGGGAGCGATACATTTAGGGGGAGTCTATCTATTATATTTGGCTTTTTATGTGTGATACACTATTATGCATTCATGTGTTTACTTTCATGCATCGAACTATATTTATGTGATATGTGACATGTGTGCTCTCTATTTTGAATTATTTATATGTCATATCACTTGTGTTATGCTCATTTGCTTTGCTTCCACATTTTACTCCGATGCAAATGAGCTTTATTACTTATACTCATGCTTATTTCATATCTATTGAGTACATCATGTTGGCTTGGGTCATATAAGCTTGCATAACTCCTTTGTTCTTATAGTCATAAGCTTATATGAACAAAGCATGTTGAAAACTCATCTCTTTTACATACTCGAGGTTGTATTGTCATCAATCACCAAAAAGGGGGAGATTCAAAGCATCTAGGCCCCTTGTTGGGTTTTGATGATTAATGACAATACGAGATTACTGTGACTAACGTGTGTTTTGCAGATGCAATTAAGTTAGGTCACGGTAATGGCAATTGATTATGCAATCATGATTGTCATGCCCCTACGATGGAAATCGTTTTGATTTTCAAAGGATGGACGACAAGGTTAAGGATGGACTAGTTCTAAGTGTCGTTTGGTATTGAAGAGACACTTAGAGTAGTTTAGGACTTTGTTTTTCCCTTTGGCCGTACTATTAAGGGGGGTATAGATGGGTAGCTTGACCTAGGTGAGTCTAGTGGGTTAGGTGTGGTGCACACTTGTCAAATCTAGCACTATGTAGCTCCTAAAAAGCATTTAGATCAATTGGAGCAAACTTCATTCACATATGATTGCGAGTTGGAAGTGAATGGAGGGTCAAATGTTGACCGGATGCTGGTTCCGATGTGACCGAATGCTGGTGCAGAGTTCGATCAGTTCATTTGATCAAAGTGAAGTTGTCTGGCGTGACCGAATGCTGAGAGGTGAGTGATCGGACGCTGGGTGCCAGTGTTCGGTCGATTCCAGTAAGGTTCCAAAGAGGGAGAATCTTGATCAGACGCGTCCGATCAGTGCTGACCGGATGTTGGTCAGGTTCCGGCTACTGACCGGACGCTGAGCAGCAAAGTGACCGGATGCTGGGTTCCAGAGTCCGGTATACACCAGTAAGGTTCTAGAGGGCAGTTTTTGTGACCGAACATGTCTGATCAGTGCTAACCGGACGCTTGCCAGTGTTCGGTCATAACTTAAACTACACAGAGGCGGGTGAACTGACCGAAGCATTCGGTCACCTTGACCGGAGCATCCAGTCACCCCACAGAGACACATAACGGTTCATTTTGAATGAGGGGTTATAAATACTTCCTCTATTAACTCAAGGGATCACTTTTGCTCATTCCAACAGCTGAGAAACACCCTTGAGAGTGCCAAGAAGAGCAAGGTCCTAGTGAGGTGATTGAGATTTGAGAATCCAAGTGAGAGGCCTCATTAGTGAAAGCAAGAGTACAAAGTGTGCATCCACCCTTCTCATTAGGCTTGTCGTGGTCAAGTGAGAGTTCATGCTTGTTACTCTTGGTGATCGCCATCACCTAGACGGCTTTGTGGTGATTGGGAGCTTGGTGATCATCCGACGTAGCTTGTGGATGACCCAACTCAAGTTGTGAGCGGTTGTGGGTGATTCACCACGACGGAGTGTCGAAGAATCAACCCGTAGAGAGCACTTGATCCTTACGCAGATCAAGGGGGAGCTACACCCTTGCACGGGTGCTCCAACAAGGACTAGTGGGGAGTGGTGACTCTTCGATACCTTGGCAAAACATCATCGTGATCCTCCTTCTCTCTTTACTTTAAGCATTTACTTTGAGCAATTCAATTCTTGTCTTTACATTCATAGAATTGCCATGCTAGAGTAGGATTGGAACATAGGTTGCTAAACTTTTGTGCGTTAGCACAATAGAAACACTTTCTAGGCATAAAGGGTGAAGTAGGCTAACCGTAGGGTTTAATTATTGCAAAGAATTTTACAATTAGCCCAATTCACCCCCCCCCTCTTGGGAATCTTGATCCTTTCAACCACCCCTAGGCCAAGTGAAGGCCCAAGGCCTGTGAAGGTGCCTCTAGCGAAGGCTCGGAGCTTATCGCAAGGTGGCGCAAAATGAGGGCATCTCGAAGACCACTGGGGGAAGGAGGACGAGTCCGCTTGGAAGGCTGGTGAAACCCTACAGACGCAAAGCCTTCGTCGCCTAATGATTGGGCCTCAAGAGGAAGCATGCTCTAGGATACTGATGGGCCTCTAGTGGGTCCAAAGCAAGGCCCAAGAAGGTGGTAGAGAAGGAGAAGGCCTGAGATGCCCCAATAGTAAGGAGGAGCCCTAGAATATGCTTAGGATATGCTCTACCAATTGAAGGGTAAAGATGTAAAAGAACTCTACTTTATACAGTGAACTATAAAAGGGGGGAGTGAACCCCATGTAAAAGAGAGAGACCCAAGAATCAATGAAACCCTAATTGTGTCATGAGATCTATTGTGTTGTTCGAGTAGGTCTTCACCCGTGGTGGAGACCCTTTGTCACTCAACTCGCTGGGACAGCTTTCCCAACATTGGCGCCCACCGTGCTAGGCCAAGCAAAAACCCACTATGCCAAGCAAAAGGCAAGCCTCCACCAGCGCCCAAGAAGAAACTTCAACCAGGGGAAGGCCCAAGCGCACCACTCGCATATGCTAATACTTCAGAAGCCTAGTTAACGCATAAGAGGCCGCCCTGGCAAACCAACCAACGAGCGAACACGCTCAACCAAACCCCAACCCTACACCAGAGCAAGTGCTCCAGTAGTTACAAACTGATCTACAAAAGGCTCATATTAGCCATCGCCACAAGCCAAAGACTAATGTCACAGCAGGCATTGGAGGTCCGGCAACAACTAGCAATCCTACAAGCCAAAATACAAAGATTACAGCCAAATCAACCCCATCGAACAACTCCAATCAACCCCAACCTGCGCTTCCAAGCCGACCTAACCCTTCGCCAAGCCACGTGACTCATCTAACCTTTGGCACCCCCTACAATCTCCCATCACCTCAAAGATCCATAAACATCAAGTCACCTCTATCTAAAGGCTTTAGAGCTCCCCATGGCCACCTTCCTACAAACCAATTACCTTGCCCAAGTTCGATGGCAAAACAGACCCACAGCAATTCATCATGAGGTTTGAGGCAGCCATAGCCTTTGCTGGTGGTAATGACATAGTTCTGGCAAAATCCTTTGTCATCGTAGCCTAAGGCATGTTTTCTTGGGAGGACCTCTATGACAAGATCATGGCCAAATTTAAGGGTTTCTCAAGCAAGTCCCTCACATCTTCTAACCTCTTTTAGTGCAGGTGGCAACAAGGAAAAATCCTAAGGGGGTATTATCAGAAATTTGTATAGCTCAAGGTGAAAGCGCCAAATGTCCCTGAAGATGTAGCCATTGGAGCAATAATCAAAGGCCTCCACATTGGGGCCTTCGCATGCCATCTTGCAAGAGAGAAAGCTTCGACCATTGAAGAGTTGTACAATGAGTTCGAGAAATACTACAGGTCTGATAATGACCTCCGTAGAAGGTTAAAAAGACCAAGCACAACACAAGTAAATTCAGAGCCAAAACAGACAGACACCAAGGGACAATAGGAATCAAAACTAGTCGCAGCGAAAGCAAGACCAGCAAGTCTACAACATAAACCATCAAGAAAGCAATCAGCAACCAGGGACTCTGAAGATAATCTCTGAAAATGGAAATGATGAATAGTTACTCTGTTGTAATTCCTTTCAAGTACCTAGTTTTCAGCCTTGAATTCTCTCAAGTTTTGGATAAGACTGTTTTGATATAAGGATTTACTCTGAACTTGAAACTCGTGGGTAGCATATGCTTGATCTAAGTCTAGGTAATTAACGGATATGATATGAAAAGGTCTGAGCTGTTGTTTATCTTGTTCCAAGTGACACTAAAATTCTATAGATTTGCTACATGATCAGTTTCTGTATGATAAAGCTTGAATTCCTACTAGAGCCATACATGTTATTTAGGCTAGGAAAACACTAGTACAAAAATGATTTTAGAGGCGCGTCCCTTTTCTAACAGAAGTGGTTGTCTTAGCACGCCGTCACTAACCTTCGTGGAAGGCACTGTAGCCATACAATCGTTGCTAGAAATCAATTTTTAGAGATGGTTCCATTAAGAAATCTGCCTCTAAAAATGTATCTATATTTAGGGGCAGTTCCGTTAAGAGAACCGCCTCCGAAAATGCTATTTTCAAGGATGGTTGCTTATGTCAACCGTCTCTTAAAGTGGTTTTCAGAGGCGGTTCTTTTAAGACGACCGCCTCTAAAAACTGTCCTTAAAAATAGTTGCAGCACAAATAAATTCATATTTTTTTAAAATGAAGTCGGATGAAGACAAAAATTTATATCAAAATTATAGAGCTCGACGAGATCTAATACTTTGTAGTTGATAATTTTTTTGTTTGAGATCGTTTAGGGTTCCAAATATATAAATTAAATCTTAGATATTGAATTTCAAATTTTTGAATTTTTCAAATGACCTTAGATGGAGAAATGTTCTATATCAAAGTTGTAGTGCTTGACGAGATCTAAAACTTTGTAGTTGAAAGTTTTCTCATTTAAGATTGTTTATGAGTTAAAATATTGATTACAAGATTCGTACATATTGGTACAAATAGACAGCATCGTAGAACTAGACAAAGTGATTATGTGGTGCAGTGGGAGGAGAGGGATCGCGCGAGGGAGAGATTGTGGGTTTGAATCCCGGGTGTTGACATTTATTCAAAACAAGTGAAAAATAAATCTTGTGAGCTGTGGCCGGTCCTAAGCCCTTCGGGCTACATTAGAAATATATTTTTCTTATTTTTATTAGACTCCAAATGATTTTTAAAAAAAATTTGAAAATTATTTTTAGGGATGGTTGACTTTAGTCAACCGCCTCTAAAAATCGATTTTCAGAGGCAGTTGTGTTAAGAAAACCGCCTCTAAAAATCAATTTTTAGAGGCAGTTTTAAAACTGCCTCTGAAGATCACTTATTTTTACAATCACTGGCATAATAGTGGCTTTAAAACCGTCCCTGAAGATCACTTTTGACCGTCTCGAAACATGTTTTCTGTACTAGTGAAACTTTTCCTCATATATGCTGCTTGTAATTGCATTGAGTTTTGTCAAGCTTTGTTGACCCTTATAAGAGATTTGTCATGCTCTTAAAATTAAGATCACATACACACCACCCAAATATGCACTACTCCTACACTAGGGGTAGGCGCCAAAACATGCCATTCCATTTAGATCCACCCAAAAATATTTTACTCCTACACTAGGAGTGAACACAAAATAGGTTTCCCATTCACCGAATAAATGCTCCAAGTTCTTGTTACTATCTCTCTAGAAAGTTTTGTTGTAGAAAAGAGGCATGGGTTACCCAAAAGTCTATGAAAAAAAAAGAGAGAAGAAAAAAATGGACACAAAAGTGTCCAAGATATTGAAAACAATGGGTACTTAGATGCTCGCCTGAAAAAAAACAAAAAGAGAAGAATAAAGATAGCCCCTGTTCTCTTGCAAAAACATTTCTAAGTTTCAAGATAGAGAGATATGTTTTCAAGGACCAAAGTAGAATTAGGTTAGCCACCACATATATCCACCATGTACGTCCACACACATGCACATCTTAATTTGATTGTATGACTCATTTCTCTTTGAATCCGAGGTTTGACTCTACAATATATGTATTACAAGTATGCTTTCATGCTATCTCCACTCATATGAGCTCCACATAAGTCGTAGTTGTAGAAAAAGAAAGGGCATAACATCATTAATGCCTTGGTGAGAATCCACAAATACCACATATATTGAGAGACTTGAGAGTGTCGTGCAATGGAATCTCTGAGTTTTATTTTGAAAACCTATAAAAAGTCCGGAACAATGGTCGAACAAAGAACTTGAGACATATTGCTTGACTTGATCGTTCTGTCTTTCAGTTGCTCAAGACCAAAGTGAAGGCTACGAAGCCCCATGGTTGAAGGTAATATAGGTAAGTTTGAAAGTCAAACCAGTTTATTCTAATCCAGATGAGAATTTTTGATTGAACGCATGTGTATTTTTGAGGAGTGAAAATATTATAGCAACTACTGATCCATTGCATTGCTTAGGGACGTGCAATGGTTAAGCTTGGGGGAGTTTGTTGACGGTATTTAACACTCATCACAAATCGTCAATATAATTTATATAAATGCATGAAAATGATCATCAACATAGGTTTAGGGGTTTAAACTGACAAATTCCACAAGTTTTGGTGAATTTGTATTTTCAAGTGAATTTATTTAGGAAACAAGCAAGGTGGACCCAATCCGTAGATCAAATCGTGATTATCCGCAATGAAACCGACTTAGAAGAATCTAGAATCACCGTAGAAGACAATCCACCACGACCCGACTCCACTTGTCAGCCATCATGAGCATAAACTGATAAAGTTCCACTAATACAGTTTGTAATCTGCCACAGGCAGAAACCTATAAAATTCCATTAGTACAAAGTGATAAACCACCATTGCTGTTTTATAGACAGCATGCCAAATTAATTCCTTCAATACTCACGCTCGACCCCTGACCCGACAACGCTTGACCCAACAACGCCTGACCGACGACACTTGACACAACAAAGCCTGACCGACAACGCTCGTCTGACAGCGCCTGCACGACAATGCCTGGCCCACAACGCATGACCGACAACGCCTGACCGACAACGCCAGATCAACAACGCTCAACCAACAACGCCTGACCGACAACGTCGACCAACAACGCCTAACCGACAAGATGAGGTTGAGGACAGCGATGACGATGAGGAGCAAGGGATTCTCCAAGAGGGAGTTCAAATGGGGGAACACCAAGAAATTTCGAGGGAGCCTCACAAAACACTATCAGCTGGAGAACAACACTGTCTCCCTACTTCCATACCAAGACTCAGTTCAAGCTTTTCTAGGGTGAGTTCGTTGATAGGCCAATTTCTTAGCTGAGGAGTTTCCTTTGATTCAGCAGCTAGTTCAGATGTTCAGGGACATGGGCTTGTTGAAGGTGATGGCATTCAAGCATAATTGGAATGAATCTGCCATCTGCCAGTTTTACTCCACGCTTGATGTTGACTTGGAGGGTGAGTCCTTGACATGGATGACTAGCAGGGAGCGCTGTAATGCTTCCTTCCGGGAGTTTGCAGCGCTCTTGACTATGATGAAATGAAGCCTGGTAAATCTGTGAAGAGTCTTCCACCTATGCAGGTTCATATTACCAGCCCTTAGTGAAAATGATTCCGATTTTCACGAACGGCTCGTAATACGATCCGTCGGTGAAAATGTTTGTCACCAACGGTTCGTATAGTGAATTGTCCGTGAAAATCATCACCAACAGTTTTTAAAACCTGATGGTGATACTGCCGTTGGCAAAAATGATCTGTGTAGTAACATTGTTAAATTTTGGAATAAATAAAAATGTGAGGATACATCCATATGATGACTGCACTCATGTACTCCCTCCGTCCCAAAAATAATGGACGTCATAAGATTGTGCATGGATATCAATATTGTAGCTAAAAGACCGAAGTGTCTCTTATGAGAAGGGGAGAGATAGAGATAGAGACGTATTGGAAGAAGATAAAGGTGTATTGAGAAAAGAGAAAGTTGTACTGGGAAGCGAGAAAGTCAAGTATTTGGGACAAAAATTGATTGGTGTAACAATAACTATTTGGTGACGGAGGGAGTATGTGTAGTTCTATATAACTATTGCATTCAATAAGGTGTTCCATAGTCTCAAGCGACAAAAGGAAAATTTAATTGATGTTATGCCTACAAACATGGTGTATAATCAAATGTTTACGCACAGTTGGCTACATGAACCAATTGTCTGAAGTCAGCCAAAATATCCTCTTACAAAACAACAATTGCAAAGATTTGCCCCGAGAGAATCTCTAGGAAGTTGCGTAGCGAGAGGACATCGGTCCCTAACGCGCCGGAAAAGGATGGCGCCATGGGGCGCATCCCGGCTGGTGAGCCGCTCTAGCTCGAGCTGGAACGATGCCGCAGCGTTCTAGATCCCGTACGGAGGTCTTGGAGGACGTACCAGAAGCAGTGAGGTGGCGACAACTGTCCGACGACGATCTAGTGGTGGACGCTCGCCAGCATGTAGAACATTTGGCGGTGCTCTGACATGGTGGGGTTCAGGCCCAAACCAAGTCGAATCTGCTAGGCGAGGACTTGAGGTAGGCTCCCAGAAGGCCTAGCGGAGGGTATGACGTCGGGGACTTGTTGTCCTCCGACGTGGTCTCCTTGAGGGGGTGAAGCTCACTATTGTAGACGGCGATGTAGGCCAAACTCCCAAAGCTGAGGATTTGGCCGAGGGTGAAGGCGCCGGCTGCGATGATGATCTCGCCGAAGAAGAGCACGCTACCTTCTAGGCCAACGCTGCCTGCTCCGGCGACGAGGTGGGTGGCTCTAGCCACCGTAAAGTTGTGATCACACACAACGCGCTTAGAGATGGCAATGGGTACAAACCCGCTAGGTTTTACCATCCCAAACCCATGCCCATGAAAATAAAATCTACCCATTAAAAAACCCATAACCCATCACGGGTTCAATTTTGTGCCCAAACACATGCCCACTCTTGTCACGGGTTGCCCATGCCCGTGGTAGCAATCATACCACGCTACACTGCAAGGGGATCACAGATACTTGTACAAATAGTGATATACTATTATATAAGCACACACATATAAGCAGCGGCGGATCCAGAAAATATTTCAGGGGGGCTGAACAACACTGCTGCTCGATCTTAAGTCTCAGCCCTCCTACACTATAGAACTTTGCCTAAAAATTTATGGGTACTCCACGGGGGTTCCACTGCTCCGCTATGGGTAGGGGGGCTCGAGCCCCCCCGAACTTTGCCTAAAAATTTATGGGTACTCCACAGGGGTTCCACTGCTCCGGTATGGATAGGGGGGCTCGAGCCCCCCCCCCCCGTTGGATCCGCCCCTGCATATAAGCAGTTTGGAAATCTCAATGTAAGTTGTCTGATATTGTTCTCATATTCTTTTTTTAGTACTTTCTGATTGCAGAGCACGCGCATTGCCATTGCATCATTAATTTTTGTATGTATAAACGTGTGGTAAAGCACAGATATTAACATTGATTGATACAATAGGTCATATAGATGAGGTTTAGCAAAGAGGAGCATTTCTTGTACATAATCTTCTCCTGGAGCTTGGAGTAAAGGATCACCTGCCTTCAGTTCAGATGCTACAGTCAACTGGGCAGCCTTGCACAAGAATCTGCAGCAACATCCGCAGTTGTACGTGTGTAGTGTGTAGTGTACCTCGATGTTTCTTTTGTTTAGGACTTGTTCCAGCTCCAAATGCTGCAAGAACAAAATTGGAAAGACTGATGCAATGCTCGCATTTTCAGGATAAAAAGAAATCCCTGCTTCATTCATATAAGTGCAAAGACTTTCAAGGGGCCGAGCAACTCCACTTTTTTTACAACCAGATTAGTAGAAGTCTTTAGCAAGTAGGGATGGTATACTTACACCCGCAATGTGCCGTAGATGCATACAGGAAGCAACATCGCCAAGCTCCGAAATAGCACAACTCTGAAGTCTCAGTTCTTCCTAATAGAATAAGAAATACTACATGAATAAACATGAATGAATATGATGAATCAGTAACAGGCCCAGCACAATCTAATTGTTTGCAAATTACCAAGAGGAGTAACAAACCAAGGAGTCGTTGCCATATGCTACAGCTCAGGCTATGAAAATAGGGAATTTCACAAGCATCCACTAAAATCGAGCAACATCAGTAGGACCAATAGAAGCATGTACTGTATCAGGGAGAGGGATTTCGGCGAGTTAATTGCAGAGGTTACAGAGAAAGATGGTAAAGACAGTTATAACATCTATTTACTTAGTGATGCTTCAGACTGTCTATTTGATGCATGTCTAGTACCTGTGTTTACATTTCGATTGCAATTGTTTTAGGTAATACACATTTCTAATGCTTGGAATAGCGAATCTGTTTGTAAAAGCATGACTACAATAAGAACTTTTTTTTTTTTTTGCAGAGACTACATTGAGCCAGCACCGAATGCAGAGCATTACAAATCTCACGAGGTTCGCATCTAATGACTAATGTATATCAAATCGAGAGAGGGATGGAGAATAGGGGTGATCACCTGCGCCACCAATCAATCAACAACTGTAACAAAGAGACGAGTGATTAGAGGAGGCAAAAGAACGGAGGAGAGATTAGAGGCCATTGGGTAAGTACTCCGGCCTTGGCGAGCTCGAGGATGCATGCACACATGGCCGCCATCGCCACCGTTTGCCCTTCCTCCGTCATGGAGCCCACCGCCAGCATGGCCTACGGGCTAGTGTCTGGTGAGCCAAGGATCACGGCGCACATGGTCCGCGCGCCGAGGACCCAAGCGACACCGCGGATTCCGGCCACTCAAATCCCATTTTCCTCCCTGAGCAGAGGAGACTTCCCCTGCCACGTAGTATGGAAGAGGAGGAGGACGTCACCGATGTGGATGTGCCCGTGGAGGAGCCACCGCGATGAGCCAGGAGGCGTGCGCGGCGATCTGCGAGGTGCATCGGCGGCCGGGAGGAGAGAGAGAGCGGAGAACTAGCAAGGGGATGAGGCAATTCATGAGCCATTATAAAACATGCATCTTACTTGTCACCGGAAAAGTTCATCTTCCCTCTTATTCATCGTTTGGATTTTTTTACCCCTATATACCAATTCCAGGAGTATGAAATATCCTTTTTGCCCCTCTTACAAGTGGACCCCACGCGTCATCTTCTTCTCCATCTTCCAGCCTATCCACCCATCGCCGAGCGCCCCTCCCTGGCCCGGCGCTGCTACTCCGCCGCCGAGCGCCCCTTGCCGGCCCAGCTCTTGACGCCTTCCTGCACCTCCGCGCGGCCGCCCAGCCCCAGCCCCGCCCTCCCCTTCTTAGCTCTTTCGCTTGGAAGCTCAATTCCCTCGCTTCTTCTTTTGCTTCTACGCTCATGCTTTCAGCAAGTTCATACCCCCGCTGCTCCTCGCCGTCGCCCTTGCCAATGAGCACGAAGGCCACGAGTGCCGGAGCGCATAGCCGGGCTCCGCGGAGCCGTGCGGCGGCGAGTGCAAACCCCGCCGCGACTGCTAGGCGAGCAAGGTGGTGGCCAGCGTCGCCCTCGCGCAAAAGGAGCAGACGGCGCGGTCGAGATCCATGGCCGAAAGGAGGCCGTGTTGCCAAGCTCCGAGAGTGGACAATGGCGCTAGGTAGCTCGACGGCGGTGGGCGGCGCAACCGCCACGGCCCCCTGCCTCCCGGGCGCGCCGGATCGAGTAGCGCGGCCACCGCGAAGACGGTCGGCGACGAGGAATCGGAGGCGTGGAGGTCCTCCGGCAACAATGCAGCGACCACGGATCCCAGGGAGGAGGCGTAGGAGAGAGAGCGAAGGAGGAGGAGGTGGTTGGGCTTGTTCTTGGACCACAGCGGTGGACTCCGCGGCCCCCGCCTTGCCCGCTTGCTGCTAACCCTGCTGCTTGCCCTCCAACGAGGCCCCCGCGGAGGTGCAGATCGTGAGAAGGCCGAGCCTACCGGGCTAGGGCTGTCGAGATGCGTGTCGGAAGTGGCCCACGCGGCCGCATCAAAGGTACGAGGCCCCTTCCTCGTTGTCAGCCATGGCCATGGCCATGGCCGAAGTCGAACGGTGAGCAAGGAAACCAGAAGATAGAAGAAAGAAGGATGGAAGATGAAGAAGGTTCACGCATGGGGCCTGCCTTTAAGAGGGGCAATACGGAGATTTCAAACTTTTGTTATCCGCCGTTACCATGAAAACTGACGGCAGTGGCATATAGAGGTTAAAAAAAATACTAGTGGTGACTAAGAGGGAAGATGAACTTTTTTTTTGTGGCTAAGAAGAAAGATGCATCTTTTATAATGGCTCACGTAGAACTGAGGGTTCGGCCGGCTAGGGGGCTCTCTGCAAAATGAGGCAACTATCGATTTTTCTCTTCTTTGTGTTACAATAAAATTTATATCAGGGGTGTATGCAAAAAAATATTCGAACGTGCACACTGTTTAAGGACGATCCACTGGAGCACGGGTTGGTTTCCCAGAAACAAGAGAGTTTTTTTGTGAAATGGCCAAAACAACGTGTCGACATATGGAGAAGCCATTGATGCTCCGAATTCGGAGGTACGAGCAGACTCCAGTGGGTTTTAAGATCTGTGATATCGTTCAAAAGTTAACACGCACTGTAAGGCGCTCTCTCTCTCTCTCTCTTGCCACACATGGTATATTGATCTTTTATATGTCTTTTTTTCGATTGATCTTTTATATGTCTTAACAAATAATCATAAAACTATTTGAGAAATTGCGCTGTCTGCAGTCACAATTTCGCCGTAGCCAATCAAATTAGTTTATAAATAAATAACAAGAAGGAAGCAAGAGTGTTGTATCATATCGTTTGCCTCGTTTGACCAACTAGCTCATCTGTGTATAACTTATCTCTTGATATGATAAGCCATGCATGTGAAGCAACAACTTTTCATCTCAATTATTTGAGTTTAACAAGGTGTGTCATGGACGTGACCACTTGCTTGTAATATTAATTATTAGTCAAGTCATATCTCTCTGCTCACGTATCGCCAAGGACATATGATCTCTTTCAACATGGCAGGCATCTTGGAAGGAAGCAACATATAGATGACTGGAAGTCTCCGTAATGAACGGAGATGCTTTGGATATTCTCTCAAGAGTCTCACTTGGATCACATGCATGGACGGCAACAACTTTCAAGGTTAGCTTGGAAAAACTGCAAAACGATTCGCTACTTTAGAATGTTATAATACGGAAAAGTCTATATATTCTTGTGTTTTAAATATGGTACCAGATCGACAACCATCATTGCTTTAATTATGCGCGCACCGAATAGATTTCTTTCCCTACAACGAATACAATACATGTTGTTGTACTTGCCGTCCAAAAAAAAAACATTCAGTTCAGCTGGTACCCACTTTGTATTATATAACTGCACTTTTTAACAATTTTCGTCGTAGTTCTTATAAATTGTTTGCTACCTATAGGAAATGCGTGTATATATATAATAACAACGATCAACTTCGTCTTGCTAAGAAATAGTATATTTCTACAAGATGCTTGAAAACTAACTTGAGCTAAAAATAGGTACCATCCCAACTTCCCAAGCCTTAGACGGTCTCCAACAACGGTTACCTAAAACACAAGACCCATTCCACCTTTGGGTAGCGCTCAGTGTTCACCTAAACGGCCTAAATGGCCGATTAAACGGTCAGTAAACGTTGGTAAATTGTTTTGTTTAGGGGTAAATGGAAATTAAACGGTTGACCGTTTAAACGGTAAAAAAATGAGAAAACGGCCTAAATGGAACGGAGATAATCAGTATTAAACGGGCTAAACAGTTGTTTAAACGGTTGTTTAGGCGAACACGAGGTAAATCTAGTTCAGTTTTGTATGGATAAATTTGTATACTTAAGTTTATTATATTTATAAATGTGTGCATTTAATATGTTACATGCATAAATATCTATATTTGGTTCTTTTCACATGCATAAATATATATACATACCAAAATAATTGATTTTTACTCAGATAAATATATATAAATGCTAGAATACTTGATTTTTTTATATGCACATATATAATTATATGTATTTTTTTTAAAGTACAAAACTGTTTAGACCGTTTAACTTCGTTTAAACACCGTGTAAACAGCCTAAACGCTAAACGAAGGACGATCGTGTAAAGACCGTTTACCATTTAGGAAAACATTGGTAGCGCTACAGGCAAATGGTTCAATACATATTTTTTGTTTTCTACAACAACAGGACCTAATGAGAACTCTTTTTGCAAATAGGTCTCCAGCAGAGAGGATACTTAGATTTGGGTTATACCTCTCCTGACACCTAAAATGGGTCTTCCATATATATACTCTGTTAGAGGCTATATATATATTCTGTTGGAGACCTATTTTAGGTTTGGGTCTCCTAACGAGTCTCCTGTTGGAGATAGCCTTATAAGGGCAGTCCCAATGGTGTATTGATGATAGTTTCTATCTTTATTAAATGACTTGCCACGTAGGCAAAACGCTAACATGTCAACGTAATTAATGAAGAAAGAGAGCAAAAATCATAGAAATGGTTTTCTCATGAAGAAATCAGGTCTACTCTTATCCAATGCACCAAGAAACCATGAAATCGCCATTGGGGAAAAACCACCAGTTTCTAGGGAGCTCGTGTCGCATTTTCATTAGAGGAAGAAGATAGAGTTGAGAGAAAGAAAGAGAAAATAATTATTACTCATAGAAACTATGGGTTAGAAAGCAGTACTTTTTTGGTGCGGTATCCTATGTTATAGAAACTACTAGTTTCTTTTATTGGGACTACCCTAACGTCTCATGATGATTATGGTATAGCATGTTGGCTGTTGCTAGCGTCATGGAATACGGGCATTATACTATTTTCAGGCTAACTACTGCTCTGAGATTTGGAACTGTTTCAATTGCAACAAGTTTTTTTTTTCGAGCAATTCAATTGCAACAAGTGATTATTGCTACAGAGGAAAACAGTTGTGGGCATAATGCGTATGATTATTTTATTTGCCCCCCCAAACTAAGATGGTGCGTAAGTGTACTAATTCTGGACCTTTTAACCACTACCGCACAAACAATTTTTAAACGCGGCCAAACTCGATTTTTAGGGGCGGTGATTGAAACGACCATTACACTATGCCACACTGATTGTACAAATGAGACATTTATAGGCCGACAGTTGTAGTTTGCATCTGCCTCTTCAAATTGATTTTCACCGGCAGTTTTACTAAGTCAATCGCCAAAATCGCAAAAGTTTATTAATTTGCACCAGAAAAGAAAAAAGAATCTTGTCATCTAGTCAGTGCCGCATGGTCGCCCATTGCAAGCCACCGATCTATGGCTGCAGTAGCGCGCGCCCTCCCCTCTGTGTCAGGCCACAGCCGCCACCATTGTGTGCACCTCCACGCTGAGCAGCAGTAGACGTCGCGTGCATACCCTCTCCTCCAAGACAAGTCGTAGCTACTGTTGCTCATGCGCTCTGGCCCCTCCATGTCAAGTCACCGCCGCCGTGCGAGCACCCCTCCATGTCAGGCCATTGCCGCCATGTGTGCCCCTCCGTGTCAAAGCTACTATATACCCTGGCCCAATTCCCACTCAGCATGCTATTCCATGCCCTTAACGTCAGACCGTCACGGTCCCCCCTATGGTCAGCCCCCAGAGGCATCGCTCCTCCACACCCATTGTGTTGGGCCGCCACCGCCACCCCAGCTCGGTCTACACCGGCTAATGTCACAAAAAGGGAGAAAGAGAGAGAGGAACGAAGATGAATGAGCGTGTGGGTGAGTCAAAACAAGAGTTAGCCCTTCTTTTTTCTCTCTATTCTCTCTCTTCCATGTAAGGCAAAATGCTGAAATGGACTTGTATGAGATAGCTGAGATATGAGTTGCCCGTCCAACTTGGCAACTTCTAAGACTTCCGGGGACCTAATTTGAAGAAGAAAAGTTCATTATTTTTTCCTGTTTCTTCTACATAAGCTATCACACACTTTATACGATAAGAAGTCATGTGATAGGTAAAAAGCATGGAAAATATTGAGGCTAGGAAACGGCAAAAGCTTCGCCGACATTTTTGGTTGAAAGATTTGGCAAGAGTAGCGGTACACTTTCTCAATATTGATATGTTCAAAGAAAGCAACAAAATCTGAAAGACTTGTGCATGTCTGTAAGGAAGAAAATAAGCATTGTGACCTTTGCAGGAATATTAGCTGTCTATAAGGAAGAAAATAAGCAAGGGGCAAAAACATGCTTCGGATATCCTTTCTGAACACAGCTATCATTAAATATTTTATTAGATTTAATTAATAACTTTTTAAAGTATTGCAGAATATGATTCTAACAGGGCCCGATCCAATACACACTAATGGCATTTAATATTGCCCCCATAAATTTGAATTTAAACCCTACTCCCTCAATCCCTATATTAACTGTTGCTATGGATCAAACTTTCTTAAGTTTGACTAGTTTGTAGAAAATATTAGCAACATTTGTATCTTCAAATAAGTTTTATAAAAATAGATTCAATTGTCTATCTAATGATACTAATGTTTTATAAATATTAGTATTTTCTTGTATATATTGGGTCAAAATTGAGTATGTTTGATTTATCAGGAAACGAGAATGACAGTTAAAAGGAACGAATGAAGTAGTTATTACAAGCTTTGCTACAATCATCTCAGTAATAAGCTAAATAAAATTAAAAACTCCACTATTCTTTGTTCTAAAGCAAATCTTTAAATATGTCTGGTCCATCATTGTTCAGCATGTAGGCTTGATATGGTACAAGTTGCAATATCGATGCACATCTTTGTTTATGCTCAAGAAATTAAAAGAAGAGCATTTGCCTTTCTCTTTCACACTAATTGTACTTTATTCCAAGGGGATATATCATTGTGTGCTTGGCCATTTGATTAGGTTCTTATCAACTTATCTTATCATGAACGACGTACAGATCAACTTTATGCGAAAATTATTTGGTTCTTATAGCTAGTGCTTCAAGAAAGGCATGGATTCCTATTGTATTCTAGCACCAATGATGTGTTAGGTTAGGATCGTAAGATGCCTTGGATCAAGGGAAGCCATTTTTAAACCAGGCCTCTGTATTTATTCTTTTTTTTTACTGCCTCTGTGTCTATTCTTGAATTGGAGATACTTTGGATGTGTGAATAAATCTGTAAATTTGATCATTTACGCCATGAACTCAGTCCAAATTAAACACATAAATTGCTTGAAAATATCTAGACCACGAGAAAATCTAGCCAATTGCAGTTTGTAGGGTATAAAAAATTATATAACTATTCTTGGATTTGTGATGGTCGGTGTGGTGTTTTCTTGTGTGTTGCTGGTGGTAGGGGGTTTGAGTGTTCGATTTGTGATTTTTAAGCCTTTGTGTTTTAAAATTTCAGGTTAAGCTTGGTCAAGAACGACAAAACTTGAGAGGAGAACCACAAATGAAAGCTCTATAGATTTCGAAGGTTGAAGAAGCGAATAGTACTAGTAAGTACTGAGAGAAATAGCAGGCACACAGACCTGAAGATCAACTTATTAGAAGTCTGATGTGCTTTTGTTTTCAATATTTGTGTTAAGAATTATTATTAGTGAACAATTTATTGTTAATCACGTCATTAGCCGTTGCTAATGACAGTTCTAGAATAGACATAGAGAGACACCTTTTAGGCATAGAGAGGCATCTTTTCACCAACAGACAACTGCCCATTAGACTTGTATATATGTTAACAACACTGTTCATCAGGGAATACACATCCGTCACTTTTCATTCATCTTTTTGCATTCAACAATTTGGATGTACAAGTGATTGCACCATCTTTGATTTCTGGTGCCTATAAGCAGTTCACACCTGCCTCCGTTTTTCTTCATTAATTATTTGTCATTTTGAACATTGTGTAATCTTGTATATGTTCATTTGACCATAATTTTGCTACATGTATACCATATATTTCATCATGCGGGATCATATATATGGACTCTGTTCATAGGTATATGAATTTGTAAGAACTATCATTTTCAGAGAAACACATTTAATTTTTTAATGTATACCAGTGCTCTAAAGGGTTACAGTAAGTAACCTTCTATGGAAACATCTGCTCCCTCCATCCCAAAAATAAAGTTGCCTAGAGTTTTGTGTAAGTCAAGTTTTCTTAAGTTTGACTAGATTTATAAAAAAATATTATCAACAACTGTATCTCTAAATAAACTTATTATGAAAATATATTGAACGATTAATCCAATGACAATTATTACGCACTATAAGTAGTAATAATATCTTGTATATACTTGATGAAAGTTGAAAATATTTTAGTTTTTTTTTTGGAACAAAAATATTTTAGTTTTCTCACTTCCCGAAAACTAAAATATTTTAGTTTTCGAGAAGCGGGAATGACACTGTTTATGGGGTGGAAGAGTATCTAAGAAGCAAGGCGTGGCCCAAAAGGTGTATCGATAGCTGTCATGCAGATCTCTGGTTTGGAGAGCTGAAAAAGAAAGGAGAAGAATTCTAAACTTAAGAAGTCGCCGCCTGATGACATATCAAGGACGAATTCTTTGCAGCAGCCTTGCATACATACCGTCACACGGACTTGATTTGTTTCTTGTATTAATTGCACCTATCATTCGAAGAATGAAGATTGGAAGTCTAGGACGCAACCAAGTATAAGCGAGAACATCCGAATATTTTGGAAACATCGATAGGAAATTAGGAGATCAATAATAATATTATTAATGCCGGCCTGTACGTCGTGGTTTCTTGCTATCGCTGGATTGATGTGGACTTCCCTGAGAAATGGTGAAGTTTTTTTCTTTTCTTTTGGCTACTAGTTAATAGTATTATATATAGGCTGCTATGCTCTTATCAGCTTATCAGATCGAGGAAAGCATTAAATTAAACCTAATAAGTCAAACTAGTGCTAATATAATTGGACTGATGATGGTGAAGAATTATACAGTATATATAATACAGATGCTTAATTAATTGGTACTTACATTTTTCTCAAACTAGTAGAGTTGTGATCTTCCATGTTCTAAGCTTTTTTTTTCGAATTACACATTACAACGCAGATACTCACAATGCACACACACTTCACTCCCACGAAAAGTCGAACCCAGAACCTCAGGTGCTACTGAGGCTCTTGTAACCACTAGGTTACAGGCCTTTTCGGCTTTCATGTTCCAAGCTAGGTGCAAGATGGGTGTAATTTGCTCTCATGTCTCCATCGACCCGTTGATAATTTGAATAGTTGTACTGTTTAACTAAACAGGCATTATTCTGTTTCTGATAGATTAATTATGGTGTATTACGCCAGCTGATCATACACTTGATTTTATATTAAGTTGTGTAGTATATATACAATAAATTATAGTCTACTCTTAGGTTCACCAAAAAATGAAAAAAATATATAAATAGAGAAATGTTAATCACTTATTTTGTCCACCCTCTCACTTTTTTTTAGAGTATTGTGTTCACCTTGGTTTTATGTTTTGTTCACCTTCATTTCTTACTTGTACAGACAAACTACTATACAACGCACGACAGCGACGCCACACAGGGAGTCCCAAGAAAAATTAATGAGAGGAAGGAAATGGTATGCAGGTACGCATGGTATTGGTCGTCACATGTGTGGTCATCTTTAGTGATGTAGACCACTCTTTTGTATAGTACGTAATAGCTTACTTCAATAGTTGTTCTAAAAGTTATATATTGGAGAATGATCTGAAATTTATTCTTCTTAGTCCTTCATCGTGGCCAAATCTAACCACAACAAAACAACGAAAAGACGAGAGAAAATTATTCCATAACGGCGACATCATCTCCGCTTTGATGTTGTCGTCCGAAAAGAAAAGTTTCCATATCATCATGCCGATGAAGTTGTTGACGTCGTAGTTGTCGCCCTCATCTTCAACAACGCCGCCATGGAGAAAACGATTCCACCCTGTCCCCTCGCGCTGGAGATGTCGGAGGGGAAGGGAGTTGAGAGACCCTAACCCTAAGGACTTGATCTACTAGAAACTTATTAAAAACGATGGATCCCCACTCCCTACAGCCTCCGACGAGATGTCGGAGGGGAAGGGAGGGGGACTAGTGGTGGTGGAAGCTACGAGCGGCGGTGGCGGCGGCTGCGCTAGGCGAGTTGCGAGACGAGGGGGCAAGTCGCGAGTCACAGTCTGTCGATAAAATATGGTCGGCAGTCTACCGAGGAGTATGCTCATGGTAGTAGATGAATCGGTGGAAGTGCGCGAGATACGAACTAGTTGGTGACACAGGCATAGAGACAACGATTTAGACATGTTTAGGCCATCAAGTCGACGTAATACCCTACGTCATGTATCTTTGGTGGATTGTATATTATAATGAGATCAGATTGAGGGGGTCCCTACCTGAAAGGTCCTAATAGCTAGAGGGGGGTGAATAGCCTATAAAAATTTCTACAACAACACTTAAGCAATGTGATTAGTCAAATAAACAGCGAAGCGAGTGTTGTGCTAGCATACTAAAAATGCAAGCCACCTACCTCAATTCTAGTTGTTATAGTCTTTGTCTACACAATGGCTATGTCACTACACTAAGTTAGTGAGATCTCAAAGACTAACTAAAAAGCCTCACTAACCACTAGACCCGACGCAAGATAGCTCTCAAAACTAATTACACTAAAGAGCTTAGCTTACACACTAGGAATGTAATACAAGAGAGGTGATGATGTTTATACCGCCGTGTCGAGGATAGAGCCAATCATAATATGATGGAGCCAATCAATCACAATCAATCAAGAAATCCTCGGGACAAGATGACATAAGATTTTTTACCGAGATTCACTTGCTTGCCGGCAAACTAGTCCTCGTTGTGGCGATTCACTCACTTGAAGGTTCACGCGCTAATTGGCATCACATGCCAAACCCTCAATAGGGTGCCACACAACCAACACAAGATGAGGATCACACAAGCCATGAGCAATCTACTAGAATACATTTTGCCTCTCCACCGAGAAAAGGTCAAGAACCCCTCATAATCACCACGATCAGAGCCAAAGACAAGCACATTCCTCTGCTCGATGATCCTCGTTGTTCCAAGCCATCTAGGTGGCGGCAACCACCAAGAGTAACAAGCGAATCCCGTAGCGAAACACGAACACCAAGTGCCTCTAGATGCAGACACTCAAGCAAAGCACTTGGATTCACTCCCAATCTCACAAAGATGATGAATCAATGATGGAATTGAGTGGGAGGGCTTTGGCTAAACTCACAAGGTTGCTATGTCAATGCAAATGGCCAAGAGAGTGAGCTAGAGCTAGGCATGGGGCTTAAATAGAAGCCCCCACAAAATAGAGCCGTTGTACCCCTTCACTGGGCACTACTCGGGGTGACCGGACGGTCCAATCATATCGACCGAACGCACCCTGCCAGTGTCCGGTCAACGGATGGCTGCCACATCATCCCTCTCCTCAAATACTGAGTGCCCGATTCCAACGGTTAAGTGATGACCAGATGCAGCATAGTACCATGACCGGACGCAGGACCCTAGCATCCGGTCACTTCTAGTAAGGTTTCAGTCACGACCGGACGCGTCAGTTGGATCATGACCGGACGCAGGACCCCAACGTCTGGTCACTTCCAGCAAGCCTCCACTCGTGACCAGACGCGACCGGACTCACCCAGCGTCTAGTCACTCACTGTCTCCTCTGTGCGCTGTCACATCAATAGGACTGGACGTGCCCTGCCAGCGTCCAGCCATGAAGTGACCCAGCGTCCGGTCGAAGACCGATGCTAGTGTCTTCACTGCTTCCACTGACCGGACGCTCTGGTCCAGTTGAGACCAGCATCCGATGCACTCTATGAAACCCTATTTTTTCTGTACAAGGCGCCGGTGGCACCGGTGGAGTGTCCGCCCATAGAGTGCGGATAGTGGCGGGGTGCTAAACACAATGTGTATCACCTTTTATGCATGTGTGTTAGCATACTCCACTAGATCCTAAATGCAAATGCAATGAGTTAGAGCATCTAGTGGCACTTTGATACCTGCATTTTGATACGAGTTTTACCCCTCTTAATAGTACGACTATCGAACCTAAATGTGATCACACTCGCTAAGTGTCTTGATCACCAAAACGAAAAAGCTCCTACCACTTATACCTTTGCCTTGAGCCTTTTGTTTTTCTTGTGCTTCTTTTCCAAATCCAAACAGTTGATCATCACCATGGCAATACCATCATCTTGTCATGATCTTCATTTGCTTCACTACTTGGACTAGTGCTACCTATCTCATAATCACTTTTGATAAACTAGGTTAGCACTTAGGGTTTTATCAATTCACCAAAACCAAACTAGAGCTTTCACATGTTCCATACGTCCTTACAAACTTAGGAAAAATTATTTCTAACGACATACACGATCGCATACATATGTTCTCTCATATATAGCGTAGCTAGTCGGGCTACACATTTCACTGTTAGTGTACCTGCACAAGAATTTCATTTTAGCCCAACCCCACAATTATATATGCAGAATATAAATCTGGGCTCTAGGTTGTAATCTAAATACTTCTATATATATATATACCCATATATATATATTTCCATATCAAAACTACCCGATAACAACTTATTACCCACAATTAAATACGCACCATACACACATGCAAGCATGCATACACAGCCGTATCAAAGCTAGCTCTCCTCGACCGCACGCTCACATCTTATGGTCATGCCACTCATAAACTTACCTTCTTACCTTGATGTAGAGGCATTTGATCCATGCATTACCACTCAAGTGAGTGGCATCTATACAATAGCACGCCATATGGACGACGAAAGTAAAAACCGACATGTTAGTACTTAAATAGCCACCTAAGAGTCCTTAACTGGGCATAAAGGAAGTGATCACTGGCACACTTAGATTTCAACTCTGGGTTTCAAACACCTATTTATATAGCTATTAGTTGCTAGAAACTGGTTTTGGAAAACAAAAACCTTTGTTTTAAATACACATGTGGCAATTAATGTTGAATCTTGCTCTAATGCCAACTGTCGCAGAACCAACCAATTTATAAGAGCACAAGTATAATGGCAGTCCGCAAGCGATCGCACTGTCATACTTGAGCCCATATAAACCCAGTAGTCTGTCAAGTACCACGACGGGTCTTGATAAATGATCCACATACAACCAAGATCGTACATGATTCAACATACATGTCATATGTTACATAAAGTTCACAGATACAGTTCATTCATCAGAGTACGAAATAAGGTTATTACAAACCAAATTTGATGGATAGTAGCGGAAGCAAATTAAAGTTTGAAACTAGCATTTGCCAACATAGTTCAAATACAGTGCCAACTCATGATCACAATCCACAAAAGCATATAAGAGGGATTATTAAGGATGCCTGCCCAAGGCTCACTGCTCATCCACGGCGGGATAGAAGTAGTTCTTGCAATAGCCATGATAAATTGTACCATCTATAACAATAGAAATAAAACCCTAAGTACAAGAAGGTACTTAGCTAGACTTACCCGTCATAAACCAGAAATAAATTAACTCCAAGGATTATGGAAGGCTTTATAAGTGGAGGTAGCTTAACAACATTTTGCATAAAAAACGATTAACTCAGTTATACAATTATACTTTGGTCATCAAGTTAAATATAGATATTCATCTCAAGATTAGCAACTAGCCTGTGCCAAACATGTGGTATATCATTTAAGAGCATACAATAGTAACCATAGCCGGTATAGTAATTCCATGTTTACTCGAACCATCACATTCCATAATACAGTTACTACGATGTTGGAGCTAGCCAAGTTTCTCACTATCCGAGAGAGACAGCGATTCGAATCGATTTCAACCAGCTAGGAATTTATTTCTAACACAAACCCAAGCAGACCAGATCAATGGTCACCTTTGGTACAACTCAGGTACACATTTTGCGGGTTCGACCAGCGCCGCACAATTAGGGACAACCAGCTGCCAGGACGATCAGGACTACCCTACCCTTGGGCTCATGGCTAGCTCCCCACACATCCGTACTACCATCCAGAGTGCGCACTTTTACAAAACAGGGCCCAGCATGAGTTGACCTAGTTGGCTTCATAGTCAAAACGAGTTATCCGATCAGCTAAGTGATAGGCATGTATTCAATCTTGTCAGAAGGGCCAACAACGGTACGGTCCTTAATTGGCACAAATGGAATCACATGAGTCAACCTACACATAGACTCCGCCCGGCCTCCATTCACATTATCCCATGGTTCTTTTCTATGATAGCAAATATAACCAACCGTGCTTTGGTATCCACCTATATCTCGCAGGTGACAGGAAATCACCCGACTTCTACCGGTCTAAGCATGGCTAAGCATATATTCGATCCTGGACCTACACAAGGTTAAAGGTATATGTATTTAGACAAGGTAGTTCCATGCATCAAGTGTTTTTAATCAACTCTTATAACCTAATGCATCAAATATAAAGGACTCAAATAGTATTTTGTAAAACATGGGAGATCGACTTAGAATGCTCCGGGACTTGCCTTTGAGGAAAGAGGTGGGTCGGTGATCTGGGCACTCAGGGAGCTCTTCGAGAGTCTACTCCTCTTCTCCTAGAGCTGCGGCTTGAGGAGTCTCCTGCTGATCCCCTTCCTCTTCTTCGTTGATGTCCAACAGTGTTATCTCTTCGGTCGATCCTATATGCATGAGCATGGAATAAGATATCGTGAATGCATATATGATGACACGTATAGTATGATATAACACGATGAATGCATCCTCATAAGTACTTTCAATAGCATGGTATTAAAGTAATAACAAGTACATCTTATTTTACTGAGTAGGTGCATATCTCTTCTCTACTACTTAAGTAAACACTTCTGTAACCTATTTATCGGACTACAAGACAGCAGCTAATTGTTGTAACCATAACTGGAGTTATATATATCAGAATAATATGGTTATGGACATTCTGTAAATCTTATGAAATTGTATACAACTTTATTTTAATACTTTAATGTGATTCTACAGTTATCTAGGTCAAACAATTCAGTTATTCAAATCTATCTAGGAAGTAAACATTTCAGACAGCAAACTTCTAACAGCCAAAACTCTTAAACCCTAAGGCCTATGACTATAAAAATTTAAAACAAGGTAGATTAGTAAGTTATCAACAACTTTGTTATTAACAAGTTTTACAGAAAAGGCTATTCTCAACATGAAATTATCAACTCAACCAAAACTATGCATGCAGCCATTTGTTTGATTTATAAAGCAATAATTAATTAGTTGCATACAACCAATTGCTTCTAAGCCTTACTATTAACATCAACAGTTCATATGTATCACAAGTACCATAGAAAACATCATGGTCAAGCACAATTTATTTATTTAAATGCCTTTATTAATTTAATTAGATAATTAGGGGAAATAACAAACATATAACAAATGTGCACAATAAATTCTCATAAAATCACAGTAGGTTCCAAATGCTCTCAATAGACTACTGTAAAAATTTCATAGCATTTGAACATGTATAACATCCTTTACAAAAATGACAAGCTAGCAAGGTTTATTTTAGTGAAAATAGTTAACCCAATAGAAAACTGTCAAACAACAGATTCTATATTTTTCTTAGGTTCATACAAGTGCCAGAATACTATACAAAAATTTCCATGGCAATATATTACTTATTTTTATCCCTATAATTTTCCTCAGAAAACATCATTTATTAATAGATAAATAGAAAGATCATATTTCAATCAAGTTTACTGCAAGTTTATTATTTTTTCTAGCTACAGCATGTCAACACAAGACCAGCAAAATTGGAATCACAATTTTATCACATTCCTAGCTCAAGTGACACATTTTACAAAATTGTAAACATTCAAAAAGCACTTATCTAGCTATATTTTATTCACCTAGAAAAGTACCAAAAAAGTGCATCACATATTTTTATAAAATACTACACTTCATGAGGAATCCAAAAAAAATTTGTTCACCAAAATTGGACACTCCTAGCTCTAGATATCATTTTCCAAAGTTAGCACAAAAAACTATAAAAGAAATTACAAAAACCGTAACTGAACTCGATGACAGTGGGGACCCATGGGTCAGCGGACCCCACACGTCAGCCTAACCAAAACAAAGGGGTATGTTTGACCGGCGCTAGCTCACCGACGATGAGCTCTCCGATGAAACTGACCCCACCGTTGTGCTCTACTCACTATCCCACGTCGATTGATACCCATGGTGGCAGCGCAGATGCAACGGAGCTTGCTCGTCGCCGGCCATGGCGGCATGGCGGCGCTGCGTGGAGGTGCACCGGCCATCTCCAGCCATGGCAAGTCTAGGCGAGGAGCATAAGAGCTCCATGGTGACGACGTGGACCTATCTAGACTATCTAGGGTTCGGGTGGAAGCACCGGCAAGGGTGTCCACGTGTATGGCGGTGCGATGGTGAGAGCATGACGGCACTGGTCGTTGTGTTCTACACCGATGAGGCAACCATTCATAGTGAGGTCATGCTACAAGCTAGATTAAGCCCTAACCAAGCTTTAACACAAAGAATGCGAAGGAATGCGCGATGGAGCCAAGCAACGGCAAGCTCGCCGTGAAGGCGGCCATGGAAGCCGAGCTTTCTGGCGAGGATGAGAACGGCGATTTCACCCTCACCGTAGCTTGTTTGGCACTGCTAACGTGTCGAGGAGGTAGAGGAGAACATAGCGCAACTACTGGCAAGGTGGAGGCAGCAATGGCGCGGTGGAGCGGGTGCTAGGCAACGGTGGAGCCGTGTGGTGATGTGGCGGCGCTCGGTGCTCCGTCGTGAGAGTGAGAGAGAGCAGTGGAGAGGGAGAGATTGAGCGTGTGAGTGCGGAATGAGCAGCATGGCCTCTCTGATATCACATGCTAGCATGCTGCAACAAGGGCCCGATGTCGGCCAGCGGTAGCCACACGGCGGCTAGGTGCTACACCCGGTTGGCCACGACACGGCGCGACGCGGCGTCCATCAGAGTCCGATCAAGCGACTGACAGAGCGATTTCAACACCTCCAATCTCCTAAACCAAAGCAAATCAGTGCACTACGCTAAAACAAAACATGTAGAGCTACATACCAGCTACAAAATTGCTTTAGAACTCATCTCCTAATTCATAATGGTTATGGAGTTAAATCATCCCAAAGTTAGCCACAACAAAACTATCAGCTCAATATGACTTAGAATTTTTTTCAAGTTCCAAACATAGTGTTTTGCTGATTTTTGTGAGCTACAAATGACCAAGCTAGGCACAAAATTAGCTCATGACCCAAAAATAAAAGTTGTTGCTCTAATCAAGTACTACAAATTTTCTTAAGGGTGCTTTGGCATGCAAACATTCTATGACATAGTTCAACCTAGGTCAAACATACCACTTGAAAATGATGACTTACACTATAACTTGGACTTAGAGACCAAACTAGCCTTAGTCATGAATACCAAAGTTATTCATAGTGACATTCTAAACATGTTTAGAGTATTCCTAAGGTTCCACACACATTTATACATTGGTTACATATAGATACTTCCTAGGTCAACAAGCACCTCATCACTTAGGAGCTTAATTCGATAAAGTGATCTACATGAACATTGTTCCATTAGTCATCCTAAGTGTAGCTAAGGTGTTTTAGTGACCAACATCAACCACTTACACTTATTCACACATGATCATAAGCATACACATATGGAAACATAAAATAACAAGGCATGCTTCACATGTTAAAGCTCATATATGAATGCTTGATGCTTATGCTAATACAATGCAAGTGAAATTATGCAAGCCTAACACCTAGGATGTTACACATAACGTAGAGCGCTGGAGCCCGTGCATGTGTAGGGAGAAGCCAGAGACATGGTCGTCTCTAGAAAACACAAGTGTAAACATGGCTGTTCGGGAAGACGTTGAGGTGAAAACGTATGTCATCTTTATGATGGTATACATGGAAAATGTTGTTTGGAGAATAATCATGGAGAAAACAACATGAACAAACATCATGGTGAAAACTTTATTTAATACTCACACATAAAGGGTACATATCTTTATTTGGAATGCTTCAAGGATAGAAACGCCTAAGGAGGTCGATGTGCCAGGAGTTGGGGATGTCTACTTCATTTAGGTCACACAGTCTATAAGACCCTGGTCGGATAACTGCCTTGACCATGTAGGGGCCTTCCTAGGGTGACAAAAGCTCGTGTATTTCATCGGTCTTCTATTTTCTACGAAGTACTAGGTCGCCGACCATGAAGGATCTGTTGTGGATATTGCAGTTGTAGTACCTACACAGGCCCTCTAGGTACTTGACCATCCAAACACATGTGACTAGGCACTCTTCTTCTAGGCGATCAATGTCGACAAGCTAGGCTTGGTCAGAGTTTTCATCATCGTAGTTCTCCACCCTGGGTGCTTGGAAGGCGACATCAGCCAGTAATATAGCTTTGGAGCCAAAAACCAGGAAATAAGGAGAGATGCCAGTGTTGTGGCTGGGTTGGGTCCTTAGTCCCTAGGCCATTGCTAGTAGTTCCTTGAGCCATTTGCTCAGGTGCTTTTGGTCCTTCTCGTAAAGTCTCTTCTTTAGTCCATCTAGAATCATGATGTTAGCGCGTGCTTGACCATTAGCCCTGGGGTGTGTGACTGAAACGTACTTGACTGAGATGCACCACTCATCGTAGAAATCCTAGAAGTCGCTACCGGTGAATGTAGACCCTAGGTCAGTGATGATGTTGTTTGGTAGGCCGAACCTATGGATGGTATCGTCGAATAGCTCTACTATCTTCTTCGCTGTGGCCCAAACAAGGGGCTTGTATTTGATCCATTTGAAGAATTTGTCGATGGCGACGTAGACCCAGCTGAAATCTCCTAGAGCAAGCTTGAAAGTCCTGATCATATCTAGTCCCTAGCATGCAAATGACCCAGAAGCAGGAATCGTCTATAGAGCCTGAGCTAGAACATGGATTTGCTTAGCGAAGAACTGACAACCCTCACACCAGCGAACAAGTGCTTCTACATCGGCGACGGTCGATGGCTAATAGAAACCTACTCGGAAAGCTTTGCCGACCAGTGTTATAGAGGTTGTATGGTTGCCACAAGTGCCGGCATGGATCTCTAGGAGTATCTTCTCTCCTTCCTCCTTAGAGATGCACTTTTGAAGCAACTCCTTAGAGTTCTTGCGCATTAGCTTCCCATCAACTAGAACATAATGTTTGCTATGGTGAATAAGGCACTCCATCTCTGTCTTGTCAGCCGAGATGTCTACAGTAGTTAGGTACTTGATGAAAGGTTCTCTCTAATCACTGCACATCCTAGGAACCGCTGCAACTATCTGCTCGATAGGTGGTGCTTCTTCAATGGCTTCTCGTCCCTACTTGATGGATGGAGTCACAAGGTCCTGGGCGAATACTCTGGCTAGAACTTTGGCTCGGGTTGAGCCTAACTTAGTCAACTCATCGACTGCTTGATTATCGTCCCGAACCACATGATGGTACTCGATACCGTAGAATTTGCCTTCAAGTTTCCTTATCTTGGCGCAGTAGGTGTCCATCTTCTCACTGGTGCAATTCCAATCTTTTGTTGACTTGGTTGATTATGAGCGTAGAGTCACCATACACCATGACGCATTTAATGCCGAGCTCTATGGCTATACGGAGACCGTGTAGTGCCGCCTCATACTCCACGGCTTTATTGGAGGCCGGGAAGTGGATCCAAAGGACATAGCGAAGCTTATCCCTAGATGGAGAAATAAAGTATTCGTCTGCTAAAAGCTCTAGTTTAGTTTTGGTGATTTCATGAAACCCTAAGTGCTAACCTAGTTCATCTAAGTGATCATGAGATAGGTAGCATTATTCCAAGTGGTGAAGCAATGGTGAAGATCATGATGATGGTGTTGCCATAGTAATGATCAAATGCTTGGACTTGGATAAGAAGAAACAGAAAAACAAAAAGCTCAAGACAAAGGTGAAACTTGATAGGAGCTTTTTCATTTTTGTGATCGAGACACTTAGTGAGTGTGATCACATTTAGGATCGATAGCCGTACTATTAAGAGGGGTGAAACTCGTATCAAAATGCGGTTATCAAAGTGCCACTAGATGATCTAACTCATTGCATATGCATTTAGGATCTAGTGGAGAGCCAACACCCTTGAAAATGTTTGTGAAAATATGCTAACACACGTGCACAAGGTGATACACTTGGTGTTTGGCACATTTGAACAAGTGTGGAGAAGTTAGTGAAGTAAAGGAGGTGATTGTCACTGTGAAACAGTTACCGAACGCAGGTCACGTAGTGACCGGACTCGGGGGAGCAGTGTCTGATCAATTTTAGATGAAGTTGGTGTGCTCGGGCTCTGTTGTTGAAGTGACTAGATGCTAGGTCAAAATGTGACCGGATGCGACAGTGGTGAGTCCGGTCAGAAGAAGCCATAGGCTAGCGCAACACTTGCTTCACCTCATATTTGTCTAACCGGTTTGCTAAGTGTTGTTGTAGAAATTTTTAATTGGCTATTCACCCCCCTCTAGCCATTAGGACCTTTCAAGTGGTATTAGAGCTGAGGTCACCATGATTTGAGGCTTAACAACCTTTGATGTTAAAATGGCTCAAATCAACAACACCAAAAAGCCACCCTAATTTGATGGCACAAATTATCCATATTGGAAGTCAAAGATGACCACACATATCAAGTCAATCAATAGAAGGGTGTGGAAGATGGTAGAAACCGAAATGGAAATTGCCAATCCAGAGAATCCCACCACGGCCGAAGAAGTGCTTCTCTAAAAGAATGACATTGCTCTAAGTGCCATTCATGATGCAATTGATGAGAGAACATTTGAGCAAATCAAGAACATTGAGATGACTCATGAGGCTTGGAAAAGTTGGAAGAATCATTCGAGGGCACCAAGGCAAAAAAGGGTGCAAAGGCATACATTCTCAAAGAGAAATTTGCTAGCTTTAGGATGAAGGAAGATGAGAGTGTGCCGAACATGTTCCATCGGATGAAAGTGCTTGTCAATGATCTCAAAGCACTTGGTGAGAAGGTGGAGGACAAGGACTTCTCTCATAAGTTCTTAAGATGCTTACCCACAAGATTTGGCATGTTGGTCACCTTGCTAGTGAGGACCAGTTTGGACACAATGACACCAAACCAAATCTTGGGAGATATGATGACCGATGATGCTTATAGAAATGATGATGAGAAGGAAGAAAAGAGGGAGAAGAAAGATGACAAGAAGGATGACAAGAAGAAGAGTGTGGCATTCAAGGCCACATCATCCAAGGGTAAGACAAAGCAAGAATCATCAAGTGAAGATGAAAACTTGAGCTTTGATGAGATGGATGATGAGAAGATGGCTCTCTTTGTCAAGAGATTTGGCAAGTTCATGATGAAGAAGGGCTACCGTGCTAGAAGAAAGAAGTCTTCATCCAAGAACAAGGAAGAGTCAAGAAGGTGCTTCAATTGTGGAAGCAAGGATCATCTTGTTGCTCAATGTCCATACAATAGCGACAATGATGATGACAACAAGAAGAGCAAGAAGAAGGACAAGAAGGAAAAGAAAGAGAAGAACGACAAGATGACCATCAAGAAGAAGAAGAAGAAGAAGGGTGGTTCATATGTGGTCACTTGGGATAGTGATGCTTCCTCAAGTGATGATGATGATAGTGATAATGACAAGACCACCAAGAAGAAGGCTCTTGCAAGCATTACTATTAATAAGAAGCCTTCTCTCTTCGACACTCCATCATGCTTCATGGCTAAGGCCACTAAGGTACAAACTTGCGATGATGGAAATGATGAGGAACAAGATAATGAAAATAAAAATGAAAATGAAAGTGATAGTGATGATGATGAACCAACTAAGGATGAACTACTTGACATGCTAGATGATGCTAAAGAACACTTTGACATTAAGAGATGGGAATGCAAAAGCTTGCGTAAGGAACTAAAATCCCTTAAGCAAGCCTTTGATGAGCTCAATGCATCTCATGAGAGGCTAGAGGAAGCCCATGAGAAGCTTGGCAAGGCTCACAAGAAGATTGAAAAAGCTCATTCCTCTTTGCTTGATGAGCAAAATAAAAAGAAGCATGTTGAGACATGTAATGTAGGCTTAACTTGTGACTTAATAGATGAATCATTCTATAAGCCTATCATTGTTGCTCCCACTAACCCTTCTTGTAGCACTTCCACTTCCACCTTATCTAGTAGTGATGGTTTCACATATGATGCCTCACTAATGGTTGAGAGTGAGACCCTTAAGAAGGAGGTCAATGAGCTCACTCACATCTTGGCTAAGGCCTATGGCAGTGAGGATCGCTTGCTTATGTGCTTGGGTAGACAAAGAGCTTCTCTCTACAAAGAGGGATTGGTCTATACTCCCAAGAAAGGCAAGGCGACCTTTGCTCCTCACAAGACTAGCTTTGTGAAGAACAATAGTCGGTTTTGCACTAGTTGCAAGCAAGTTGGTCATAAAGAACATGAGTGCAAGAATAAGAGCAAAAATGCTAATGTATCCTCAATTAAGATTAATTCTTTCTATGTGCTTACTAAGGGTACAAATGGTGTGAAAGCTAAGTTCATTGGTACACCATGGATGGGCTCAAAGAAGAAAGCCATTTGGGTGCCAAAAAGCTTAGTCACTAACCTTCAAGGACCCAAGCAAGTTTGGGTACCTAAAAAATAATTGATTTTCTTTTGTAGGTCAATTACAAAGCCGAAGGAAGGCATTGGGTTCTTGATAGTAGGTGCACTCAACACATAACCGGTGATGCAAGAATGTTCAACACAATGAATACCAATGGCAATGATTGTTATGATAGTATTACATTTGATGACAATGGCAAAGGCAAGGTCAAGGGGCTTGGTAAGATTACAATATCCAATGACATGAGCATTTCCAATGTATTGCTTGTTGAGAGATTGAACTTTAATTTGCTATCCGTGGCTTAATTGTGTGATCTTGGATTCAAATGCATATTTAGGGTAGATGATGTAGAGATCATAAGTGTAGATGGCTCTAACTTGATCTTCAAAGGCTTTAGATATGAGAATCTATACTTGGTTGATTTCAATGCTAGTGAAGCTCAATTATCTACATGTTTGTTCACTAAGTTTAGCATGGGTTGGTTATGGCATAGAAGGCTTGGTCATGTTGGAATGAAACAATTGAATAGATTGGTTAAGCATGACTTGGTTAGAGGCTTGAAAGATGTTGTGTTTGAAAAGGATAAGCTTTGTAGCTCTTGTTAAGCCAGCAAACAAGTTGGAAACACCCATCCTAAAAAAAACATGATGAGCACTAGTAAAGTATTTGAGTTATTGCACATGGATTTGTTTGGGCCAACACAATACACTAGCATTGGTGGTAACAAATATGGCTTTGTGATAGTGGATGATTATACTAGATATACTTGGGTATTCTTTCTAGTGGACAAAAGTGATGTGTTTGCAACATTCAAATCATTTGTCAAGGGCATTCACAATGAGTTTGAAACAACCATCAAGAGAGTTAGAAGTAAAAATGGTAGTGAGTTCAAGAACACTAGAATTGAAGAGTTGTGTAATGAATTTGGAATAGACATCAATTCTCGACCAAGTACACTCCACAATCAAATGGCCTTGTTGAGAGAAAGAATAGAACACTCATTGATATGGAAAAGTCTATGCTTAGTGAGTACAATGTGAGTCAATCTTTTTGGACCGAAGCTATCAACACGGCTTGCTATTGTAGCAACCGCCTCTATTGTCACCCATTAAAAGAGAAGACACCATATGAGCTCTTGAATGGTAGAAAGCCCAACATTGCATATTTTCGGGTCTTTGGTTGCAAATGCTATATCTTGAAGAAAGGCACTAGATTGGGTAAATTTGACAAGAAATGTGATGAAGGATTCCTACTTGGATACTCAACTACTAGTAAAGCATATAGAGTTTGGAATTTGGATAGTGGTACTCTTGAGGAAGTTCATGATGTTGAATTTGATGAAACCAAGGGTTCCCAAGATGAGAATGAGAACTTAGAAGATGTTAGAGGCATTCAACTTTCAAATGCCATGAAGAACATGGATGTTGGTGAATTGAGGCCTAGGCAAGTGAAAGATGATGAAGATGATCAAGTGCAAGTGCTCTCTAACACAAATTTGCAAGATGATACAAATCAAGCTAGTATAAATGGCTCTCATGACAATAAACAAAATCAAGTGGCTAGTACATCATCTCAACTCAATGATCAAGCAAGTGCAAGCAATTAAGTTTCAATACTCCAACCAACCAATATTACAAGGGATCATCCATTGGACACTATCATTGGTGATATTTCTAGAGGTGTGCAAACAAGATCAAGATTGGCTTCATTTTGTGAGCATTTCTCATTTGTGTCATCCTTTGAATCAAAGAAGATAGATGAAACATTGAAGGATGTTGATTGGGTGAATGTCATGCATGAAGAATTGAATAACTTCACAAAAAATCAAGTATGGGAATTAGTAGAGAGACCAAAGCGACACAATGTGATTAGAACCAAGTGGGTTTTTAGAAACAACCAAGATCAAGATGGGACAGTAGTAAGGAACAAAGCAAGATTGGTAGCACAAGGATATACACAAGTTGAAGATCTTAATTTTGGAGAAACATATGCCCTGGTTGCTAGATTGGAAGCAATTAGAATCTTATTAGCCTATGCTTGTGCCCACAACATCAAGCTCTATCAAATGGATGTCAAGAGTGCAATTCTCAATGGTTACATCAATGAAAAAGTATATGTTAAGCAACCTCCTAGTTTTGAAGATGACAAGAAGCCCGAGCATGTGTACAAGTTGAAGAAGGTATTGTATGGCTTGAAGCAAGCACCTAGAGCATGGTATGAGAGATTGAGGGACTTCCTACTCTCTAAAGGGTTCATGATGGGCAAGGTTGACACCACTCTTTTCACCAAGAAGATTGGCAAAGACTTATTTGTGTTGCAAATCTATGTTGATGACATCATATTTGGATCAACCAATCAAGACTTTTGTGAAGAGTTTGGAAAGATGATGGCTAATGAGTTTGAAATGTCCATGATTGGAGAGTTAAGTTACTTCCTTGGTCTTTAAATCAAGTAATTGAAGAATGGTACATTTGTGAGTCAAGGCAAGTACATCAAAGACATGCTCAAGAAGTTTGACATGAGTGATAGCAAAGCCATTAGCACACCAGTGGGGACAAATGGCAACTTAGATAGTGATGCAAGTGGTAATATGGTGGATAAAAAATTGTATCGGTCTATGATTGGAAGCCTACTCTATGTGACTGCATCAAGGCTAGATGTTATGTTTAGTGTGTGCATGTGTGCAAGATTTCAAGCTTCACCAAGAGAAAGTCATTTGAAGGCTACAAAGAGAATATTGAGGTACTTGAAGCATACACAAAATATTGGTTTGTTGTATCCCAAAGGAGCAAAGTTTGAGCTAGTTAGTTACTCCGACTCGGATTATGCAGGATGCAAGGTTGAAAGGAAGAGCACCTCAGGCATATATCAATTGTTGGGAAGATCACTTGTTTCATGGTCATCAAAGAAGCAAAATAGTGTTACATTATCAATAGCCGAAGTTGAATACATATCCGCTGGTAGTTGTTGTGCACAAATACTTTAGATAAAGGCCACTTTGAATGACTTTAGAATTAAGTTCAAGAAAGTGCCATTGCTATGTAACAATGAGAGTACAATCAAGTTAACCAACAACCCGGTTCAACATGCAAGAACAAAGCACATTGATGTCCGCCACCATTTCATAAGAGATCACCAACAAAAAGGGGACATTTGTATTGAGAGTGTAGGCACCAAAGATCAACTTGCCGATATATTCACCAAGCCATTGGATGAGAAAAGGTTTTGCAAGCTAAGAAATGAGTTGAACATATTGGATTTCTCAAATATGTGTTGATGCACCCCACTTATATGACATGCCTCTCCTTCGAGCAATCCAAGGTAAAAGTTGATTGGCATGGCATACATCCTTGCTAAGGACATGTTTAGTGCATATAGTCATCTTTCACATTTAATAGGCTCATTCATGAAAATCAAATGATTTTGATGTTTGTATGGTACCACTATTGCTTCTATGCTAAATTTGGTCTAGTGGTAGCATATGACATGTTTGTGGGCTTGTAAACCTAGTGTTTGATCTATAAAATGAGCTATAAGGGTTTAACTCAACATGGTATAAGATAACCCTTATTTGGAGGTGTGAAGAAGCTTGTCCTTGGATCAAACCGAGTTAAATATCTTTAGCAAATGTTCTAGATTGAACCAAATTTGGGAAAATGGTCATCGCCCCATTGATTGACATTGATAATCTCAACCTATCTACATTTGAACCTTTTGTGGTCATTGATGACAAAGGAGAAGAAGTAGTGTACAAAGATAGTGAAAAGACAACAAATGGGGAGAGAAACAAAGATATGACAAAGTAAGGAGTCAATTAAAATTTTAGCACACAAGTAAGGGGAGCAAGCTCATGAACTTGTATGGTGCATTTGAATGTGCATTTCTTATATTTGCTTGCATGGCACAAGTTTTAAATTTCAATATCCATGCTTATATGGTGTATGCTAGTTGTAGGTTTGAATGATGAAATGAAAAACTAGCATGCATAGGTTAAGAAACTAGACTTATGTTCATTTTATGGAAACTAGACCCTTTCTTCTAATGTTGATCTCATGGGGTATTCTAGTTTTTGTGTATGTCTAGTTACTAATGGTGCTAAGGATGGTATATTGGTGCACTCTGATTGGTATCACGCTTCAAAGGTCCATCTTTTATACCTTAGCATCATTTGGTAGACATTATCTCCTATATTTCCTATCTAAGCATATGTGCAAGCTACATTCCAAACTCTTAGCACATATGTAGGGGGAGCAATTGCTACCATATGGGGTTCATGAAACTTATCCATATCCTTTTACACATGGTAAATATGCTTGGGCAAGCAACATGAATTCAATTAAATTTCAATTCATATCTTTGTGTAAGGGTTGTCATCAATTACCAAAAAAGGGGGAGATTGAAAGCTCTAGTTTGGTTTTGGTAATTTGATGAAACCCTAAGTGCTAACCTAGTTCATTATAAGTGATCATCAGATAGGTAGCATTATTCCAAGTGGTGAAGCAACGGTGAAGATCATGATGAAGGTGATGCCATTGTAATGATCAAATGCTTGGACTTGGAGAAGAAGAAAGAAAAAAACAAAAAGCTCAAGACAAAGGTGAAACTTGATAGGAGCTTTTTTGTTTTTGTGATCGAGACACTTAGTGAGTATGATCACATTTAGGATCGATAGCCATACTATTAAGAGAGGTGAAACTCGTATCGAAATGCAGTTATCAAAGTGCCACTAGATGCTCTAACTCATTGCATATGCATTTAGGATCTAGTGAAGAGCCAACACCCTTGAAAATGTTTGTGAAAATATGCTAACACATGTGCACAAGATGATACACTTGGTGTTTGGCACATTTGAGCAAGGGTGGAGAAGTTAGTGAAGTAAAGGAGGTGATTGTCACTATGAAACAGTGACCGGACGTAGGTCACATAGTGACTGGACTCGGGGGAGCAGCGTCCGATCAATTTTAGATGAAGTTGGCTTGCTCGGGCTCTGTTGTTGAAGTAACCATACGCTAGGTCAAAATGTGACTGGATGCGACAGTGGTGAGTCCAGTCAGAAGAAGCCGTAGGCTAGCGCAACACTTGCTTCACCTCATATTTGTCTAGCCGGTTTGCTAAGTGTTGTTGTAGAAATTTTTAATAGGCTATTCACCCCCTCTAGCCATTAGGACATTTCACCTGCCTTGGCACCATCGAGGTTAAGGGAACCATCAAAGTATATGGTCTAATGCTCGGGGTGATTAGTCGGGATAGGAGTCTACATGTTGGTCCGCTCAGTGATGAAATCAGCAAGCACCTACGACTTGATCGTCTGGTGGCTTCTGAAATCAATGGTGTAGGTGCCAAGTTCAACTGCCCATTTAATGATATGGCCATTGGCTTCATTGTTGCAGAGGATATTGCCAAGTGGGTACTCAGTAACCACTGCTCTGGGGAATGTCTCGAAGTATTGATGGAGCTTTCGGTATGTGATCAGGATGGCGTATAGCAGCTTTTGGACCTAAGGGTAGAGAGTCTTAGACTCATTCAGGACCTCACTGATGAAATAGGCTGGTAGATAGACTTTGAAGGCATGTTTGGCCTCTTCTTGCTCGACAACGATAGCCATGCTGACCACTCGATTGGTCGTTGCGATGTAGACTAGCAGGGTTTTGCTAGTTTGGGCACAGTCATGGTTAGAAATTATGTGAGGAAGTGCTTGAGCTCGGTGAATGCCTGGTCAGCATCCTCCGACCAGGTGAACTTCTCTTTGGCCTTAAGGAACTTGAAGAAGGGGAGTCCCTTTTTGCCTAGCTGGGATATTAAATGACTTAAAGCCACCATGCAGCCCGTTAGCTTTTGGGCATCTTTGACATAGGTTAGCAGTTTCATCTTGGTCACCACTTCTATCTTCTCTAGATTGGCCTCGATGCCATGGCAGCTAACGATGTTACCTAAGACGATATCAGATGGGACATCGAAAATGCACTAAGTGGGATTCAGCTTCCATCGGTACTCCTTCAGGGCTTTGAATGTTTTGTCGAGGTCGGCGATGAGGTTATTGGCGGTCTTAGACTTAACCACCACATCGTTGATGTAGGCCTCAATGTTCTTCCCAGTCTGATCCTTGAGACACTGCTAGATGGCTCTCTGATATGTAGCACCAGTGTTCTTGAGTCCGAAGGACATGGTGGTGTAGCAGTAGGCGCCAAAGGGCATGATGAACGACGTCTTGATCTGGTCTTCCTCCTTTAAGGAGATCTAGTGATAACCAGAGTAGCAATCTAAAAAGGACAGGAGCTCACAACTAGCTATAGAATCTACGACCTCGTCTATGCGAGGTAAGCCGAAGGGGTCTTTAGGGTAATGTTCTTTGATATCGGAGTAATCAATGCACATTCTCCATTCTTTATTCTTCTTTCTTACAAAAACCAGGTTGGCTAGCCACTCTGAGTGATACACCTCTTTAATAAAATTGACTACTAAGAGATGTGTTATTTCTACCCTAATAGCCTCCTTTTTGTCTTGCACGAATCATCGAAGCTTCTGCTTGATCGGCTTGGTGGTCGTCGAGATGTTTAAGGAGTGCTTGATCAGCTCTTGAGGCACGCCGGGCATGTCTGCAGGTTTCCCATGCAAATACATTGATGTGCTCCTATAGGAAGCTGACGAGCATGTCTTCCTATTTGGAGTCCTACTCTGATCGTCGGGGACGAGGACCACCTCCTTGACCTCCTTGGACTTGGTGGCTGTTCAGGGGGCCTCCTTGGTTGGGATCTCCTGCTCCTCTGGTGGCATCTGCTGTGAAGCGACAAGGCAGTCCTGCATGCAGATGGAGATGTTAGTAGCCTTGGCGAGCACGAAGCTTTCCCTTTCACAGGCATAGGTGGTGTTGAGGTTGGCGCGTAGGGTGAGAATTCCCTACTCCGTTAGCATCTTTAGGACCAAGTACACATAGTGTGCCATAGCCATAAATTTGGTGAGAGCTGGTCGGCCCAGGATGGCGTGGTACGCCGTATCGAAGTCTGCTACCAGGAAGTTGACGTGGTCGGTATGAAAGTGGTCGGTAGTGCCAAACTGTATCGGCAAAGTGATCTGTCCTAGAGGCTGGGACGCCTTCCCGGGAATGATTCCCCAAAACGGAGAGTCCATATGGGTGAGGTACTCCTTGGTGAGCCCTAACTTAGTTAGGGATCTAGCAAAAAGAATGTTGAGGGCGTTCTCTCCGTCAATGAGGACCTTCTTGAAGCGCACGCTCTTGATGGTGGGATCCTAGACGAGCGGCAAATGAACTAGGTATGAGATATCTGCCCACTGGTCGACCATGGAGAAGGTGATAGGGTGCTCCGACCAGTCCATGTATTTGGGGTCAGTGATGGTGTCATTGTAAGTGGTGACAGGCATAATTTATCGGGCAGTGATCTTCTGCTCCTGCTTGGTCTCGGTGGCAGCTCTTCCACCGAAGATCAAGGCGACAGTCTTAGTGGGAGCCTAGAAGGGAGGGTGAGTGTCCTTGTCACAATCCTCCTCCTGACCATCATTGGTTTCATCATCCTTGCAACGCAGCCTCTTCCTATCTTCATCGTGGAATGCCTTGGCCATGCCTTTGCACTTGCACATGGTATGATTGCTACCTTTGTGAATAGGGCAAGGACCGTCGAGGAGCTTCTCATAGTCAGCGTCATAGCTACGCTTAGCACGAGCGTTTATGGCATTAACAAAATTGTCTGGTCTGCATCGGCAGGGCGGTTTGCCTCTTGAGCCTTCTGGCCTACCATCACATCGGTGGTCGCGATCATCATAATGATGGTCACACTCGTCATAGCGGCGGTCGCGGTCATCATAGCGCCTTTCTTTGCGGCGATCGTCATTGCTAAGCTGCTGCCGCTTGAGGCGAGAGACCTGGGCGACATCATCCTTATGTTGGCAATCAGCTTCCTTGACGTTGGCGTAAGCGTTTGCAATCTGCAGCAGCTCACTGATGGTTGCTGGCCTCTTGCAATATAACTTAGAGCAGAGCTACTCATGGTAGTGGAGTCCTCTGGTAAATGCAGAGATGGCCTCGCTGTTGCTGATGTTGGGGATGGAGTTCCTTATCTTAGAGAAACGCCTGATGAAACTATGCAGAGGTTCCCTAGAGTTTTGATGAAGCTTCTCTAGGTCATACTTAGTGCCCGATTGCTGACACGTGACCATGTAGTTCTTGATGAAGACCTTCTTGAGATCATACCAAGATTCGATGGAGTCCGCCTTAGGCTAAGGAGCCAGTTGTTCATAGATTAGTTGAGCATGACTGGTAGATAATTCACCATCACATCATCACTTCTGCTGGCAACGCGCACGGCAATCTCATAGAGCATCAACCACTGCTCGGGATTGGCTTTGCCGTCATATATATCCACCCCGAAGATCTTGAAACTTGTAGGTCGTCGGACGGCTCATAGTCTTGCTGTGAAAGGATGAAGTCCGGAGGTGTTGGCGACGGGTGGCGCTCAGGGGGCGCTGGGAGCGCCGTGCTCAGTGTCATACTACTGCCGACGTTGAATTTCCACATTGTGGCATGCAGATCGACTATTCTCGATGCGGTCGAAGACATCGATGTTGGCGTTGATGCACTCGCGAGCGTCATGTAGTAGGGGTTGGTTAACCTCCTGGTTGGTGTTGCGGTGGTTGTCTCAGTCTCCTGGTAGGCGAGGAGGGCCTCCATCCTGGCCTGGGTGCCCTTCGTAGTTGCCTCTGGACTCTCTATAGAGATAGGGGCCGCATGCTTGATAACGAGGGCGTTCGGAGCACTAGTGACAACTTCCTCCATCTTGGTGAGAGCCACGTAGGTGACGGCTGCGTGCCGATGTAGTCGAGTGGGATGGAGCAGGATTTTGGATCTCATTAACTTGGACTTAGGCTGTTTTAAGCAGCGCGCCGATATTCTTGAGTTTCGGAGTCTGCGAGAGTCTAGCTAACTCATGGAAAGCAACAGCAAGGTTGGCACTTGGCGTCTGATCCACTCGTTGGCTGCCCAACATGTCGAACTCCTGGTCGAGATTGCGATAGACGCAGTGTGGGGCATTCGGATCTCCATTGTCCGCACGAGCGGCTTCTTCGTCCTAGCGTCATTAGCGGTCGGTGTTCCTCGCTAGGCGAGCATTACGCTCGTCGGTGGTCTTACCATCCTTGGTGATGCTGTCGTGGCTGATATGGAAAAGCTCACCCCCAAACCCTAGGGGAAAGGGGGCAACTAGAGACGGTCTTGGTGGAGCCCTCGAAGTATGGCTCGGGGCTCTCCTCCAAGATGGTATTGAGGGATTCATCTAGAATCTAGTGAATGGCCACCATGTTCACCATGGGCGTAGGCTGATCGGCCTTAGGAAGATCAATCATGTAGAGGTCATCGATGCGATCGTGCTCAGTGTGGTCGATGAAAACGTGATGGACAATGTCTTGATACGTGGATCCTACACCCACCAACCCAAAGGGATAGGGCTTCGGCATGTTCTTCATCGTGACTTCATAGTTGGCGAGGAGCAGGCCGGTAACAGGAAGTGGTCGACGTTGCTCCGTACACCCTTCTAGAGTGATCGTGATCACCATATCAGAATCTTGCCACCTCAGACGATGCGGCCGAGCAGATTGCTCGATCGTAGTGGCTTGGTGACCTTGGAGTGTAGGAACTTCATCGCTCATGGTAGATCTATCTAAGACCAACTTCGTGAGAGACAGGCATTCCGCTAAGCCGTCTATGTCCCGATCAGATCGTCTTAATCAATGGATCTCCTAGACTAGCGGCGAGACGCCAAGGTCGGAGATGTTGTAGATGTTGGCATGATCGGCACAGGGTGATTCTGCACTGCCTCCATGATCTCCCCGATGCCATTGGTGTCGATGACCCAGGTCATGGATCCAACCGTGAATGACTAGCTTGGCTCGGAAAGGACCATGGAGCTCGGAAAGCGAACCATCTGGTTCGCCATGGAATCAGCACGCACACCCCCTACCTGGCGTACCACTATCGACGAAATATGGTCGGCAGTCTACCGAGGGGTATGCCCATGGTAGTAGATGAATCGGTGGAGGTGCCCGAGATACGAACTAGATGGTGACACAGGTGTAGAGACAATGATTTAGACAGGTTCAGGCCGTCAAGTCAACGTAATACCCTACTTTCTTTGTCTTTGGTGGATTGTATATTATGATGAGATGAGATCGAGGGGGTCCCTACCTGCCTTATATAGCATGGGGGTAGGGTTACAGGTTGGTTTAATATAATCCTGATCGGTTACACGATATGCGTTTACAAGGAATACAACATCTTAGTATATCCGATCAGATCTTCCTTCGTTATCAAGGGTCCTTCACATAGTCTTGCGGCGAATGCCGACCAGTACTGTGCACCACACGGCTTGATCTTGTGGGCTAGGCCTTCCCTAGTAGCGCGGCCCATGTATGGTCCCAGTGGCGGATGCAGAACATGATTGAAGGGGGGTTGGTCTCTTCTTCTTCCTCTCTCTCTTCATTTTTCTTCTTTCCTCCACCTCTTCTTCTCCCTCACCCTCCCTATATTTTCATTGATGCACCAGCTGTAGGGGGCTGGAGCCCCCCCAGTCCCCCCTTTAGATCCGTCCCTATATGGTTATGTGGGTATCCAGGGTTATACCTCCACATAGACCCACTAGCTTGATTTTGCCTCTACCATAGTTTATTTATACTCTCTCTATCTTAAAATATATGTATCTCAACGGAGTGTCATCTGGGACAGGGCACGTAGTCGTGCAATCCAACCATCTGTAATAGGATCCTCGTGTGCGCTCCGTTCTGTGTTTTGGTCGTGCGTCGTTATGGCTTCAGCCAGTGTCTCGCCAGCAGGCCGTATGATTTTTTTAAACAAAAAACTTCTATCCTCTCTTAATGGAACACACACATAAAAAGCGTGTTCTCGAAGAAAAGAAATATATGTATCTGCGGTTGTCCTAAGTTAATTTTGATCAAGTCTAAAAAAAAGAGCAACAATGTTTATGACACGAAATGAGCTCTATTAGATACATTACGAAATGGCCTCTTAGAAGTGATAGATGTTAGTACTTTTCTTTACAAATTGATCAAATTTATGATGGTTTGACTTAGGACAACTAATAATCCCTTGTGTCAAGACCAAGACCAAAGGAGTATGAATTTCTTCTTCTTTTCCTCCCATCGAAACCACTTGACTATTTAGTCACTTATAATTGTATATTCCCTTCATCTTGAACATAAGCTATTTTACGAATTTTTTAGAACATATTACGTGGTAAAATAAATGATGCATGCGACCTTCCTTAATCATTGTAGATACTTTGCTTATTACTGTACTCTGAACCTAGTGATTGGGTTGACAATAAACATTAATGACATGTATACATGTACCTGGGGCTTGGGCCGTCTATAAATGATAAGGGTGTTAATTACCCAGAATCGCTTGTCATTTGGAACAAAATTTGAATGCTTCGATATCTTGTATTTAAGGATGCAGTGAGTAGTAACATCATACAAAGGAGATCAAAAGAAGCACAACAAATGTCATCATCTTCCACAGAAATCTTGTCGGTGTTTTGTCACTGGCAAATCAAGTATGGGGCAATGTGCAAACCCAAGAACTAATACCCTAAAACATGTGTGTGTAGTTGTATAGCTTGCGCTAGGTGGTTATGGAATATGATGAATGACACTTCCCTCCGTTAACAAAAGAATGTAATGCTAGTATAGTATCTTAAATTTGACTAACCATAAATTTGAAAATATCAATATTTACAATATCAAATAAGTATCATTGCATTTGCCGTGAGATATATTTTTATACTATACGTATTTGGCGTTACAAGCCTTAATATTTTTTTCTATATTTTTTTGTCAAACTTTAGGCACATTAACCAAGAATACACTTAATTGTATTCTTTTTTCATAGAGCTAGTACTAAATCAAATGCCCCCCTATCCCTTTATATAGCTAGGAAGTTAGTAGGGATACATGCATGTGTCGACCCATATTAGGTTCATACATATGTTTTTTTTTAACTTTTCTTTATCAAACGTACAGAAGAGTAACATATCAGTATAATAAGAAGAAAGATATATTTTCTAATTAGTTACAACAAAACCCGCAATATATCTAGGATGATGTTTATTTGTGTCTATCAATTTAGTGGATATCAAGGGTTGCGCCCATCCTCCGTTTAGTCGGCCCAGCTCACCCTGTGTCAAGGGGCACCTTTTACTCGTGTTCTCCACAAATGCTTTTAGGAAAAAGGGTGAAAAGAATGTGAGAAATTCATGTCAAACCATGTGAGCTTTGATTTATGCCTTTTTTCTTTATTACATGTAAAAAGGGATAACCCCTTTTTTCATAAAGTTTGGCGTTGCTGGACGATGCGAACTAGCTAAAGAAAGCAAAGTGCAACTACACGATCTAAAATCTAAGTGCACGTGTCTGGCTGTAATTGGTCCAATTGAAAGGTCTCCATCTTACATTGATGTAACTGCGGCTGTCTTTTGCATATGTATTATACAAGATCGGTGTCGATTGTCCATCATCGTAGATAGATAATATAGCGGGCTTGCTGGCGCCCGGACGTCTAGACGGATGAGGCATCTAGACACATGTGCCTACAAACCATTTCTCACGCTGTTTCGCACGTCCACGCCACCTCGAACGCCACAGCATCGGGAAGAAGGGAGGGGTTCGTAGACGCCCAACTAGCGTCGAGAGGAGGAGGAGGAGACACCGAGGCGAGGTAGCAGAAAGTGAGGAGGGAGATGCAACACCCTATCTACTTTTAAAACATTAAGATACAACACTTGCAACATATGTCTGAAGGCATATGAAACACTTAAAATATGCGTCTGAAACACTTGAAAAAAACACCTGAAAACCATTTATAAAACATATGCAACATCCATATAAAAAACTTGCAATATATGTGTGAAACATATGCAACATCCAAATAAACACACTTGCAACATACGTCTAGAAAAACAGATAAAAAATTAGGAATAGAAGCTTGCAACATACGTGTACAACCATTGCAACATATGCAACATCCCAATCTAGTTTTGCAACATCCGCGTAAAACATTGCAACATACCTCTGAAACATCCGCGTGAACCACTTGCAACAAAACACACGTCTTGTTGTCATAGACAACAAACTTTATAGATTTAATGAAAATCACATTTCATTTAAAAAACAGTTTTGCTTTAAAAAACATACCAAATTGTTTCGTAAATAAATACCCCCTCCACACACACAAAAAAAGACACGTACTATGGATTAGTTTTTCACTATTCCATATGAACTAAAAGTGATCCTTTACTTGTAGTTAAATGCGTTGCAAATTAGGGGGTGTTTGGTTACTACAGGGAAATTTTAGTCCCTGTCCCATCGAATGTTTGGACACATGCATGAAGTATTAAATATAGACGAAAAAAATAACTAATTGCACAGATTGTGGCTAATTTGCGAGACGAATTTTTTAAGCCTAATTAGTCTATGATTTGACAATGTTGTGCTACAGTAAATATATGCTAATGACGGATTAATTAGGCTTAATAAATTCGTCTCGTAAATTAGTCTCCATCTATGTAATTAGTTTTATAATTAACTCATATTTAGTTCTTCTAAATAGCATCCGAACGTCCGATGTGATATGGACTAAAATTTAGTCCATGGAACCCAACACCCCCTTAACTTGTTAGCGGTGGGAAAAATCGCAATTGCCCACATATAAGTTCGTAATTGCTTCAAAATTCGTGGCGGCAATTCAAACTCCAAACAAAGTTGCCTATCTAAGCTTATTAATATACTCTATTCGTTTTAAGTTGTAAGTTGTTTTGACTTTTCTACGTATATAGCTTTTACTATGCATCTAGTAATGCAATTCTATACCACCCCTGTTCCAAACTATAGGTCGTTTTGATTTTTGTAGGTACATAGTTTTTTCTATGCACATAGATTTATGATATGTCTACATAATATATAATAAAAGTTACGTATTTAGAAATGTTAAAATAACCTATAAATTGCAACGAAGGGAGTAGTATATAATATATCTAAAAAACCATAATTTACAATTTGAAATGATACATAAGCATGTGAAAAAATTAAAAAATGTGTCTCCAATAGTGCAAACAAATGTGCACGTACTAATAATTCCATTGACCATGAACAGATCTGAAATATTGTGCCCATGTTCAAGTGTCTCCGTTCTCCTGTGGGAAAGTAAATCGTGGCCGTCCACGTGGACACACAGCACAGATGTCTCTCGACCAGTATAGGCTGTTCCTGTTCTTCGCTTTGGTAACAAATCCCTGAAAATTGATCGATAATATAAAATAAAATAATGTGCATCCCGTACATTCGCTTGGACCTGCCCGCTAAATGCTTTGCTAATGCTATCCATCCTTCCTCCGTCTATAAAGTGGCCGCCAGAATCCTCTTCTTCTACAATCGCAGCAGCCTCCTCTCCTCTCCTCCCTGCCTGGTTCTTGCTTGCAGTTCTTGAACCGAATCCACCGCCGGTGCGCTTAGCATTGGGACTAGGGGGCCGATCGACATGGCGGCCTTAGGGGCGAAGATGGAGCGGCTGTCGTCGATCGACGCGCAGCTGCGGATGCTGGTGCCGGGGAAGGTGTCGGAGGACGATAAGCTCATCGAATACGACGCGCTCCTCCTCGACCGCTTCCTCGACATCCTCCAGGACCTCCACGGCGACGACCTCAAGGAGATGGTACCTCTCCTGCTACTTTCTTGTCCCAACTATGCTCTTGTTGTTCTTTTGTTTTACTGGTTCGGGCTTGCGATGCAGCTTTCATCTTGGGTTGGATCCAAGTAATCTAGTTCTGTCCTGTGTCCTGTACCTCTTATTTTTATCTTTATTTAATCTTCCATATATTTTTTTACTTTTCGTGTTTTTTCCTGAGAAAAAAAACAGTGAACAGGTGTCAATATTTAGTTAAAAAAGGCATGAAATTAATGCCTTCTTTGTTCTTTGTTTTCTTTTCATACGATTCTTTTTACAGCACAGCTTGAGTAGTATTGGAGTGTGGTTGACTTCAGAGTCCACACTTCAGATTAAGTGATTAACACTTCAGGTTTAAGTTTAACTACAAGGTGGTCGATTTGCTGCTTAATTTGGATCATAGTGGATGACCAGGTGCTGGATTGACGTTCCTAGTGTTCATCTTTTTTTGTTATTGCTCAAAGATTGGTTTCTTTTTTCAGTGGTAAACGAGACTGACCATCTCGATTTTCGATTGATTGGTCGGATATGGTTCGAATTTTGATCTCAATCATGACGGTAGAAACATGACTTCATATGTGGAAAATTCATCTGTAACAAGTGTGGATCTTTAGTTGTTATATAATCCTGGTCCATTAACTGACTTTGGACCGATTGATTGAAACAATGAAACCTGCATGTTCCACGTCATCTTTTGACTTCTTGACTTTTCCTTTTGGATGGCAACATATAGTTGACAAACAAACTGTATCTCCAGCAACTTAACTTTACAGCTGATTGCAGTTCATAACACGTGAACCCCTGTCATCTTTCTAGCACCTTCCCTGACAGAACATGGACACCTAGAACGCGTGACAACTAATAGACAAACTATGAAAAATTTTGGATCAAAATAAAGCCTCCGTTGAAGTGGGCATATTAAGGCTAAGTTCTTGCATTATTCAGAAAAGTGTGACTTACCATATTAATTTTTTTTGACATGGCCAGTTGGCAGCAATACTTTAGCATATGTAAATTTATTTGGAATTGATATGTGGATTGAGTATGGCAATAACAAAATCCAGAAACCGACATATCTTCTTTCTCTCTTTTTTAACCATGTATGGTCATTAATTGAGTCCTCTTGCTGATTAGGTTCAAGAATGCTATGAGGTAGCTGCTGAGTATGAAACAAAACATGACATGCAAAAGCTTGATGAACTCGGGAAGATGCTAACAAGCTTGGACCCTGGGGACTCTATTGTGATCGCCAAGTCTTTCTCGCACATGCTTAACTTGGCCAACTTGGCTGAGGAAGTCCAGATAGCATACAGGAGGAGAATCAAGCTCAAGAAGGGAGACTTCGCTGATGAGAACTCGGCAATCACGGAATCTGACATTGAGGAAACACTTAAGAGGCTTGTTGTTGACCTGAAGAAGTCACCTGCTGAGGTATTTGATGCCCTCAAGAGCCAGACTGTTGATCTGGTCTTGACTGCACATCCAACACAGTCTGTGAGGAGGTCACTGCTCCAGAAACACTCGAGGTTAGTTTGCCAAACGGTGCATTGTAGTTGACATGCACAACTTCGTTTTTAGCCTTTAATCTTGATCCCAACATTCTTATCAGGATACGCAACTGTTTGGTTCAACTCTACTCAAAAGATATCACTCCAGATGATAAGCAGGAACTTGATGAGGCTCTGCAGAGAGAGGTACTTATTTCAATCTAATGTTTATTACTGTCGACTCATGGAATTCTCTGAAGCTTGAGACCAAAGGGATTGGTTCTTAATTTGTTACCTGAACTCCTCTCTCTTTCTTTTTCAAGATCCAAGCTGCCTTTAGAACTGATGAGATCCGAAGAACGCAGCCCACTCCCCAAGATGAAATGCGTGCTGGTATGAGCTACTTCCATGAAACAATTTGGAAGGGTGTTCCAAAGTTCTTGCGCCGGGTTGATACTGCATTGAAGAACATTGGGATTAACGAGCGTGTTCCTTACAATGCACCTCTTATTCAGTTCTCTTCTTGGATGGGAGGAGATCGTGATGGTGAGTGACATCTCTACATATTTGTCTTGTCTTCTCATGGCATTATTAAATATGGAGTATTTGCAGCACCTATTATTATGTTTGTTGCTAGTGGTTGGGAAGATGACTATTCATTGTCCCTATGTCTGCAGTCTGCACCTCTGTCCTTTGTATTCTAAAGCAATGTTTCTACAAATGCAGGAAATCCAAGAGTGACACCAGAGGTTACCAGGGATGTCTGCTTGCTTGCCAGGATGATGGCATCAAACTTGTACTGCTCTCAGATTGAGGATCTCATGTTTGAGGTTGCTGTTACTTCCATAATCAGAGTATAGTATAACATCATTTCTATCAGATGATTGAACTTGATAACTTGAAATGCTTGCAGTTATCTATGTGGCGATGCAGTGATGAGCTGCGCATGCGAGCTGATGAGCTGCATCGCTCCACTAAGAAGGATGCCAAGCATTACATAGGTAGCTACCAGTGACATCATTGGGTCTTCTTAACGATGGCCTGTTGTTATTAGGCCATATTTTTGGCATTGTAATGATTTCTTCCTTCATTTCTGCTGTAGAGTTTTGGAAGAAGGTTCCTCCAAATCAGCCGTATCGGGTGATACTGAGTGATGTCAGGGATAAACTCTACAACACTCGTGAACAGTCACGAGAGCTTTTATCCAGTGGACATTCTGATATTCCTGAGGAAGCTACATTGACAACTGTTGAGCAGGTTGAGAATTAATCAGTAATCTTCAGAAAATAATATTGATTTTTTGTTTTTCCTCAGTGGGTTCTGATCTGTAGATGCCATCTTTTGCAGCTGCTGGAGCCCTTGGAACTATGTTACAGATCGCTCTCTGCTTGTGGTGACCGTGTAATTGCTGATGGAAGCCTTCTGGATTTCTTGCGTCAAGTCTCCACCTTTGGACTCTCCCTTGTGAGGCTTGACATTAGGCAAGAATCAGATAGGCATACTGATGTACTTGATGCCATCACTACATACCTGGGGATAGGATCTTACCGTGAGTGGCCAGAAGAACGCCGCCAAGAATGGCTACTGTCTGAACTTAATGGCAAGCGCCCTTTGTTTGGCCCAGACCTTCCCAAGACTGAGGAGATTGCTGATGTTCTAGACACATTCCACGTTATCGCTGAGCTTCCTGCTGACAATTTTGGTGCTTATATCATTTCCATGGCAACAGCACCTTCGGATGTCCTTGCTGTTGAGCTCCTCCAACGTGAGTGTCATGTAAAGACACCACTTAGAGTAGTCCCACTGTTTGAGAAGTTGGCCGATCTTGAGTCTGCCCCGGCTGCATTGGCCAGACTGTTCTCAATAGATTGGTATAGACAGAGGATCAATGGCAAGCAGGAGGTCATGATTGGGTATTCAGACTCAGGCAAAGATGCGGGTCGCCTCTCAGCAGCTTGGCAGCTATACAAAGCTCAGGAGGAGCTCATCAAGGTTGCTAAGGACTTCGGTGTGAAGTTGACGATGTTCCATGGGCGTGGTGGGACTGTTGGAAGAGGTGGTGGTCCCACTCACCTTGCCATCTTGTCCCAGCCACCAGACACGATCCATGGATCACTCCGGGTCACTGTCCAAGGTGAAGTCATTGAGCAGTCTTTTGGTGAGGAGCACTTGTGCTTTAGGACACTGCAACGTTTCACGGCTGCTACCCTGGAGCATGGCATGCACCCACCAAATGCACCGAAGCCAGAATGGCGAGCCCTTCTTGATGAGATGGCAGTTGTGGCAACTGAGGAGTATCGGTCCATAGTCTTCAAAGAGCCACGCTTCGTCGAGTATTTCCGCCTCGTGAGTCCTTGTTCTCATCCATTGTCATACTAAGTAACATAAGCTAAAAAAAATAAACTTTTCAAATAGGTCTGATCTGATAGTTAATATGAATGTAGCACAATGATTTACTGCAGAAACTATATCTTTTTGCAAGCCTAACTAAAATGGTTACCGAAGCATTCGATTTGACCCTACATTTAGCGAATATTTACTTTGTGATGTTTGTGTTGACAGGCAACACCTGAAACAGAGTATGGTAGGATGAACATAGGAAGCAGGCCATCCAAGAGAAAGCCAAGCGGAGGTATCGAGTCACTCCGAGCAATCCCATGGATCTTTGCTTGGACACAAACACGGTTCCACCTCCCGGTCTGGCTAGGATTTGGGGCCGCATTCAAGCATGTCCTCCAGAAGGATATCAGGAACCTCCACATGCTCCAGGAAATGTACAATGAGTGGCCGTTTTTCAGGGTCACTATTGATCTGGTGGAGATGGTGTTCGCCAAGGGTAATCCTGGCATCGCCGCACTGTATGACAAACTCCTCGTTTCAGAGGAACTGCAGCCATTGGGTGAGAAGCTGAGGGCCAACTATGAAGAAACCCAAAAGCTTCTACTTCAGGTCTGTTGGCCAAAAGACACATTGTTACATTTCTTGCACTTTGTTCAGCTACCATTCTAGTAGATAGCTTTTTACAATACAATGGACTCTGTTTCGGTCTTCTCTCAGGTTGCTGGGCACAGGGATCTCCTGGAAGGTGACCCTTACCTGAAGCAGCGGCTCCGCCTCCGTGACGCGTACATCACCACCCTGAACGTGTGCCAGGCCTACACCCTGAAGAGGATCCGTGACCCCGACTACCATGTCGCGCTGCGCCCCCACCTCTCCAAGGAGATCATGGACTCGACCAAGGCGGCTGCGGAGCTGGTGAAGCTGAACCCTGGCAGTGAGTACGCACCGGGGCTGGAGGACACCCTCATCCTGACCATGAAGGGCATAGCAGCCGGTCTCCAGAACACCGGTTAAAACACACACAGGGAAAAATTTTTTTCCTCTCCTGATCATTGGTTCCAGGTCCTTTGTATTTTCGCAGATTTTAGCTGCATCTTCAGCCGTCTCTCTACACCCGTGAGGAAATAATGGCGATTTTCGCCAAAGTGGTGGTAAATAAAAGGGAGATGAGGATCATACTTGTTTTTTCTTATTAGACTGTTGTGTTGTAACTTTACTATGCGAGAATGGAACATGGCTGCAGCCTAATTAAAGTGCCGTATCTGTTTTTCTTCAAGCATTTTGCAGGCAGGCTCTGAATTGTGGGAATTGTACCCATGTTCCCTTTGCAATCTGTTGCCTGCAGCTTACCTATGGAGTCATCAGAAGTGCACTATAATGCGCAGTCACTATCACACAGTTGAGTTAGAACCGTATATATAATTGTATATAGCACATAAATGGGTGAAATAACTGCACAGCACATTTCAGAATCAGGGCATCTTTTCATGTTTGGTGATAATACTAAACACAGTCGATATACATTGATCAGGGATTTCTGATCTTTTCCATGAGTGCGATAATTTTAGTTTGGGAAGATAAACGTTGGTGGTATAACAAGTAACAACAAACAATAGAGGTACTGTACCAATACAAATCGGTACAACGACCCCGGAACGTTGTTGCTCTTGCTGTTAGCAATCACACGGATCTTATACATAGTATAAGTCATTTTAACTTTTTTTTTTAAAGTAAAAGCATCTCGAGTTTGACCAAAATAATGAAGAGAATTACAAAAATTTATGACAGCGAATAGGTATACTATGAAGATATAGCTAATAAAGAATCTAATGATACTTATTTGATATCACAAGTGTTATTATTTTATTATATAAATTTGGTCAAATTTGAAATACTTTGACTCAAAAAAAAAGTTAAAATAACTAATAATTTGAGACTGAGGAAGTAAATTGGATGGCGTTTACAAGAAACTAGCTGAAGCTATACTTGCGTCCAAACCAATCCAAGCATTTGTTCACCCATTTATCGTGTATAGCACTTGTCAGCTCGACATGGTAGCCGGGCGCGGCTGTTTTGATCCCGTTAAAATTAAAACTAGTATAGGAGTAAGTGGTTAAAACCTTTTATATTTACATCTTTCAGTCCACCTGCCTCACCCATGCGATTAATAAAAAACATCAATAACCTTTACTTCTTTCGCAAAAAAAAAATCATAAACTGAAACATCTTGAACTAAAACACAGCACGAACTTCAATCTCATGTTCAAACTCTATTCCCATCCACACATTGACACACGGAGATGAGAAAAAGCCCTACCTCTCTTCCACGCCATGGGTCTAGCTAATAATGCCTAATCCAATTGAAGCAATGATACTAACGGAAACCAAGCGATCCATGTATATTCTAACGGTAATGTTTACACCTGGGCGTCCGATCGACCGGATGCTCAGGTTGGCGTGGGCCGTGACACTCCGAAACGCCCACGTAGGTGCGTGAATTGCAGGCGTGGGCGAGGGCGTGCTAGCGCGAGCATGGGCATGGAGTGCAGGCGCACGCGGAAAACATAGTGCAGTTTAGGCGTTCAGACACGTGCATCCGTCTGGACGTCCGGGCGCTAGCACTATCATATTCTAAACAAATGAATATTATATTTAATAAGTAATATTAATCCTTGTGTCCAAAACCATGATGTTTTGTGATTTTTAGGACATATTAACGACCATGTACCACTATTTGTTAATGATAAATCATGCTAATTAAGGAATAAGGTCATTGTTAAAACGAGTGCATAGAAACATGCAGACCGCAATCTTAAGTTGATACGGCATTAATTTATTGTCCAAGAGTTAAAACATTAAGTTTTTTTTTCTTTTTGACAATTTTAATTTTGAATACTAAAACATCAAGTATTTAAAAAAACAATTATAATGCACTGATTCCTAATAAAAAAAGTATTTAGTAATACTGTACTTCACCATATTTCGCTCATCAGAGCGCGTGTTTAGTTGGGTGGAAGTTAGAAATTTGGCTACTGTAGCACTTTTTTGTTTTTATTTGATAAATAGTGTTCAATCATGGACTAATTAGGCTCAAAACGTTCGTCTCACAATTTCTAACCAAACTGTGCAATTAGTTTTTTTTCGTCTACATTTAATACTACATGCATGTATCGCAAGATTCGATGTGATGGCTACTGTAGCACTTTTTTGGAATTTGAGGTGAAAACTAAACACGCGCAGAAGTTATTTTGCTCTCGTAATTTGTACCCTTCTGAAAACAAACAAAAATAAATTCCTCATCGTGTCCTGCATCTATAAAAACCGCAAATCTCAGGGACCAGGCTGCACACCCCAACCCAAGCAAGCAAACGACCATTCTTCTCTCTTCTCCACCAGCGCCGCCCCCCAATCTTTCGCTACCCCCGCCGTGATCCCAAGGACCACCGAGTCTGAACCCCTTCATCTGTTCCTCATGGCCAACAGCAACCTCCCCCGCCGCATCATCAAGGTGAGGAGCCATATCGCCCCATCGAAACTTCGCTTTTCTTCCATATTTGTTTTTTTAATGCAAACATGGTGATTTTTGGTGGTTTGCTTCGCGCAGGAGACGCAGCGGCTGCTCAGCGAGCCAGGTGAGATGTTCTAACATGACAAGATGTTTTGATGTTTCTTTTATTTTGATTCCTTTCACCCTAGTAGGATTCAGAGTTACAGTAAGCTGATTATCCCCAAAAGGCCTCTACCTTTTGTTTTTCATTTATTTTAGCTAAAGAGATGCTAGAATGTCTAATTTTATCATGCATACGGTTAACTGTGCCAAGACTGTTTCCCTATTATGTCATTGATTGTTATTTTTTTGCGAGTTTCTTGGATGGTGTGTTGATGTTTCCAGGGTTGTTGGCTTGCTGTTTCGCAGTCGCCATATGAGGGTAAGGAATATTTTCCTCTTGTTCTTCTGTTCTGTGTTTTAATTACCTCACACATCTAGTATATGATAAATGGCTTTGGAAATGATAGATGGAATTTAGGTTATTGGAAATTTTACTCCATTCCATATCATTCAGAAACTTCAAATATTAGTCAAATGCCATTAAGTCTCATTATCTCATTTCAATAACATTGAAGAAGTTACACTAGAGGGGGTCTGGGCATCCACGTACAACTTTATTGACCCCTAGGGCGCCGATAAGGCATGTTGTATTGAACTTTTTCTCTACCTTAATACAAAGATGCACAAACCTTTTACGTTTTCGAGAAAAAAATAACATTGAAGAAGTGTTGTTAAGATTTTTTTTCACTGCCTAATTTTTACTGTTGCCTCCATTTTTATTTGGCACTTCTGTAATCTGATGATTTTTGGGAACATAAAAGTTTTGGAAAGCTGTGCATGCCTCCACTGGTCTCCTTCTCTTCTCGGTTCTGTGGTTCTAGTCTCTTGCCTCATGGCACAAGGTGCCATTGCACTTGTACCTCCTTTCTATTTGCTTGCTCTGTCAACACGAATGAGCACCTCTCCTTCATGGTTTCCCAACAATCATTCTCAGCTGGTGATCAGGGCTTCCAAGCCCTGCAGCTCAACCATGAAACCTCTTTATCAGCCAGTTTGTCCATGGTCTCCATGCCCCTGCTCCAAACCAGAGACATTTGTGGTTTCCATTTATCAATCTGTGACATGGTCCTTCTTGGCAGTGGTTCTGGAACAGATTCACCAGAGGCCCATGCAGCCATGCTCCAGGTTTGACGGCAGTATTTATGCAGCTGGGTGCAGGTCAGCGAGAAACCAAGGGGTAGCAGTGCAGATGGAGTTGAGTGGCTTTGACTGGGCTTGGAATGAAATGGCTATGGTTAATTGTGCAGAGCAGACAATGCAAGGACGATGTCTGGTGGTTTGGGTTGATTGGCTGATTGAAGAGGCATTGGTTAAATGGTTGATCAGGGGCCAACAGCGAACACTCACATTGAGCAAATTGGCATCGCTAGGATTTTTATCTTTTAACTGTACATATTTGGAAAGTGTTTGCTATTAGTTTCTCTAATTAAGAACCAAATTATCTTTGCGAATCCTGGTGAACAAGTCATCCTTGCTGGCTTTCCTTGTGTTGTGCATGTCTCCTTCGTTTCCCTGGATATTCTGATATGTTTACTCTGTCTCATGTGACTATTTCCTGCCACTAATGCATCCTCGCTGCCCTGTTTAAAGAATGCAAAACAAAGCACTCGTTTTTGTCATTTTTGTGCGTTCTAATATGGTCTCTATCTAATAGCTTTGATTGGACTAATTGTCAGGAGTTTTCAAGCTCGAGTTATTCTTGCCTGAAGAAAATCCAATGGCTCCACCAAAGGTATTTTGTTACTACTCTACTCTTGACTAGGATTTCAATGCTATACTTCTATGGTTCTACAAATTGCTAATAAGTACTAAATAGTTCTGCTGCTGATATTTGTCAAGTTAAATGTGGGCTGAGTTGTAGAGTGCATCAAATTCATAAAGGTTACATATGTATTGCTGCTCAATGAGATTTAGATTTCAAGTTCACATTTAATTCATGGAGATCATCGTAATGATTTTTTTTTTTGTGAGCCCAGCCACTCAAAAGAATCTTACAAATTTCAGTGATTTCAGGACACTTGTATAACATCATTCGTTTTACTGACTTAGATTTGTTCTCTACTGCTTTCATATAAGTATTTTATATCTTAGTTAGATCATTGAGGATATAAGATAATTTATACACTTGTGGTTTCTGAAGTCCTGATTCATTACTGATAACAGGTTCGTTTTCTCACAAAAATTTATCACCCTAACATTGAGAAGGTAAGTTACCCTGTGCTTCCACTTATGGTATTAGGTAATACTATACTGCTTAATACTCACACTCATACAGCTTGGTAGGATATGCCTTGATATTTTGAAGGACAAGTGGAGTCCTGCCCTTCAGATTCGAACAGTTTTATTGAGGTCGGTATTTCTGTTTCACTGTTTTTCTATGTTGATTTCAGTCTGATTCATTTGGTGTTTTGTTTGCAAAGAGGTCATACTGAATTTTGAAAGTACAAACCGTGTAACAGTTCCACTAAACAAGCTATATGATTCCTGGAAGGGCTTTCTGATGCCCATGGCCATTATAAGTTTACAGCATTAGGAAACACTACATAGTGGCAAATGTGCAACTTCAGGGCTTGTCTGCACTTAGTCGTTGGCCACTAAAAGGCAGGAATGTGATATAAGATGCACTAATTAACCAAGCCTTATACTGCTTGCATTCATAAAGTGGATGGTGTGCACATTGGCATTCATAAAGTGGATGGTGTGCACATTGTACAGTGGAGGAGGCTGCACTTGTTGCCACTTGGCACTGCTGTATATTATTTGTCAGATCCACTGTTTTTTTTTTTTGAAAAGCACCACCTTGAGCGCGGCCTTCCTGGAGGCCAGCGTGGGGAGCCGGGGTTCGAACCCCAGACCGGCAGCTCCACCCTGACTTTGCCAGCTGCTCTAGGCACTCTTCCCGATCCACTGTTAGAATGGGGGAAACCTTTTACATGTTAGCAAATCAACCTATGACCACGAGTAGGGATCCACACAGCACATGTGTCTGAGAGCTGCCAGTGTTTACACTTTTACTGGAACTTTTTCTCCAGTCACAATCCGTTCTCATATGATATCTCAAAACCATAACACAAGTAGGGATATGCCTGCTTCACAGCCTTCACCTTCAGAGCTGCTGGTGTTTATGTTTAGCTTGAATTTTTTTTTTGCTAAAACAAGATCAAAGAGAACAATTAACTGGACTTGGGTAACTTAAACTTAGCTGACCAGCACATTTCTTTTGCACTTGATGTTTCTGGTCTTCAGCATCCAGGCATTGCTTAGTGCTCCAAACCCTGATGACCCGCTTGCCGACAATGTGGCGAAGCACTGGAAGGCTAATGAAGCTGAAGCTGTAGAAACAGGTGAGGGAATAATCAATCTTGTTTAGGTTTTAGCTGCAAGCGGTAGAGTCTTACCGCCTATGACTGGAAGGTCCCGGGTTCGAGTCGCGGTCTCCTCGCATTGCACAGGCGAGGGTAAGGCTTGCCACCGACACCCTTCCCCAGACCCCGCACAGAGCAAGAGCTCTCTGCACTGGGTACGTTCAGGTTTTAGCTGCATAATCTGGATGAACTTTTTAGCTCATGGCATTCTTCAGTGACACAACCAAAGAGTGGACCCGTGTATATGCAAGCGGAGCTTGATCTTTGCATAATGCATGCTTGCCTGGTAAGAAATTTCGTTCGGTGGAGCTGCGGAGGTGAACTTGACCGACGATTGGTTGGTGAAATTGGAAATTGAAAGGATTGGGGAGTGAACTGTGGATTTCGAAATATCCTTTGATGATGTGTGTCAAGAGTCTGATGTACATTACTCTAGTTGAGCTGTGATGATGAACCCTCATACATGTAAATTGTTTCTTTGGTACATCTGGTTCCTGAGAGACATCAGACATATCTGCCTCCTTCATAGTATGCATGCCTTTTTGTTGTTTTCGTTCCTCTCCCCAACTCTGGTTTGCCACCAGCTTCTCGATGAGTGCTGTGGCATTATTGACAGTGAGGGAAAGGAATGCCCCTCCAGCAGCGGCATCTACGTGCCCCTTCGACATGGTCATCAGCCCCTCGTAGAAGTTCTGGAGCATGAGCCAATCCTCCATTCCGTGTTGTGGGTAGGCTTGGATGTAATCCTAGAGCCTTTCCCACACCTTAGGGATGGATTCGAGTGAAGATTGTTGGAAGTTTGAAATTTTCCCCCTCAAGGCATTGGTTCTGCCCATGGGGAAAAATTTCACGAGGAATGCCGTAGAACATTTGTCCCATGTACTGACAGCTTCCTTCTCTTTATAGAACCATTGTTTCGCCTTCCCCGCAAGGGAGAAGGGAAACAGATGGAGCCTGATGCTAGCTTGTGTGACGTCTTTGATGACTATGGTGTCGCAAAGCTCCAGGAAGTGTTGCAAGTGTGCACTTGCGTCCTCGCTTGGCAAACCATAAAATTGGTTTGCCTGCACCATCGTAATGAGGCCACTATGTAGCTCAAAGTTTCTAGTTCCCATGTTGACAGCGGGCCCAATGGGCACGTTGGCAAGTGTGGGGGTGGAGTAGTCGCAGAGTGACTTAGCCATAGCAGTAGTAGCGGATGGTACGGGGGTGACTGGTTCAATTGCCGATGGAGTAGCAGAAGAAGAAGCGGTATGAGACCGACTCTTCCTTAGGAGTGCCTCTAGATTATCGGTGTAGTTGTTTTGGTAGATCAAAACCACTCATACACTATCCTATTTTCATCCACAATAGGAAGAAAACAAGCAGAATTAGCCTACATAAACTATGGCTACCATTACATGCATGTGATCATTGTTCATGTTATGCTAGATTCTTTCAACCTATGCCCTCCCCTGCAACGGCGTTAGAAATGCTTGTTGGCATTTCTTAGCGCAATCACCAAGTGAGGAGGTTTTAAGTCCATCACCAGCAACGGCGCTAGAAATGCCTGTTGGTATTTCTTAACACCATTATTAAGATAGAGTTAATCTTAGCAACGCCACAAAGAAACACCAACTATGATAGTTCTTAACGATTATAGAGAATATCCGCAAGCACATGGATCTATCGATGTAGCATTTCACCCGAAAGTATTCAAGGTATCGTTATTTATATTTTCCCAAAGAGGGCAAGGTATTAAGAGTCTATCATGAGCATAAACATGATTACATACATGCATAGTGGACCATAGTGCATGATAGGGGTAAAAACGGTATTTCATGGATAGTGGACACACATCTGGGCCAATCTCAAGGATAAAAGGAAAACAAAGAATAAAAGAATGTTCCTACATGGAGCCGGCATGTTCTAATTTAGCCGTGCAAAGAATAGTTAACGATCATACAAGTTATATGACTAGAGTTAGAACTGAGTGTGATAAAGACGGGGAGATCTTCGAGCACAGGTCTGCCAGCAAGCATGAGAGACTTTAAGACTCCTACATAATACCCGGATGTAGGGGATTACAAGGGACGGATAGGGCTATCATCACCTGCTGCCTACCCCTCAACCGAGGGATACCGTCATATCTGAAGGTTCCCGTGCACCTGAGCACCACGCCCATGTAAAAGGAAACTACCTATATTCGCCTGAGACTCCAACCCTACGGATTGACAAACAAGAATATAGGCAACCCTAAAGGAACGATGAACTGCCACCTCAACCCTAGTTCTACTTCTACTCATACAATTCATATGAATGATTAACCATAAAGTTGGACATGTTAAGATCATAACACACAACCTATATGCTAGTTCATATATCATGATTATAACATGAAAACTATACTCTAGTTGATATGCACTACTATATAAATGATATGAGAGCATGAATATGGAAGAACTCTTCATAGTATTATTCATACCAAAGTTGCTCTTCTTCCAAGGAGACAAGCTCTCCAAGTAGCTTTGCTAGCTCCAAATACTACTAAGAACTAAAGCTAAAAGAGTACAAGAGTAGGGTAGTGAGGTGTAGCTCCAAATGATGTGTGTCTTGTGAGGTGAGCACTACCCTCCTATTTATACTAATTCTTTGTTGGTTTGGCGCAGGTATTTTTGGTAACCACTAGGAACCGCCGTAGCATGGTGGCATGCAACCGCCATAGAAGAGTGGGGCCAAGTGGAGGCGGTGGGGGTGCGGTCGCAGCCAGGGTGCGCCCGCACCTTGGTGGGCCCATGTCGCGACCGCCTTCGCTTGGTCGGTTCTTGGATGGGCCTGGACCCTGTCCACGGTGGTATTCTGCCTAGGTAAGTTGTGTAGGTGGGCTTCTCTTCTTATTCTCCTTTGCGCATTTCTGCTTTGTTTGCGCCTTTTGGTATATTTTCCACTTGTATTCGAATATGTGACCTGCAAAACATGATTTCTCCAATACAAGTGGAAATAGGTCAATAGTAAAGGCATATGTGTCAAAAGATTATTTATTTCTCCTGTTTTGGACTATAATTGGCGATCGGATTTGATTGATAGTGACCGCCAAAAAATCCCCCAAGCTTAACCTTTGCTCATCCCAAACAAATAGCTAAGTACTTGGTTATTGATCAGGAGTTGCTACTATGCCAATACAATTCACAAGTGCCATGTCTATAACAAAGTATTCTTCCACAATTCATATAAGTTAGCTTTTTATCCACCCTTTTCCTTGATCCCTGTGGGGCGTATAGCTTTTCCAAGTTCTTGGGCCATTGCAAGATAGAATGGTTATAACAGAATCACCAATCATTCATTCTTTGATTAACCATCTATCTGGAGGTTTTATGAGTTTTGTAAAACAAATGTAAGTTCCTCAAATGATTCTCTCGATCCCTCAATGTGTATGAAATCTCACCAAAGGCATTTGAAATTTTACATTCTTTTCATATCCTACCACTAAAGGCTTTTGAGTGGAGTTTAGGGTAGGTATGAAAGTAGGGCATACTTGCATCACATATTTTGCTAAGTCAAAAATCGGACCTCAAGGAGATGCAAGTCATACACTTTGATCATCACCACACCTACTCATCACCATTGCTCAGCTCTTGCTCCATGATGGTGCACATTGTTGGCTTGCCCGCACAGATCTACCGGTGCACGAACTGCTGCTGTCACTAGCGTTGCCACTCGTGCTCACCACCGCCAGATCCAAAGGAAAGTGTAATAAGGCCTTACTTGCATCGATGTCCCTTCTCCTCAAAATGCATCTCCTTACTAATGTTTATTGATGCAATTCCACGATAGGGTGGCCTCATCTCTTTAGTTGCTGGTATCCTTCTAGATGAAGGAGGCCCGCAACATGAGGAATGTAGTGGACATCCTCTCAAACGATGTGCTTGCCAACATCTTTAGCTACCTTCCCGTCCAGTCCTTGTGCTGCTACAAGTGTGTCTATCACTCCTAGAGGTGCGTCATCTCTCACTCCTATCAACGTAAGAAGCTTTCATAGACTGTCGTCGGCTTCTTCTATGTCAGCTGGTGGAAGGGCAATCACCACTTCACCAGCATCACTGGTGAACGGCCCTCTTTGTCCTTCTTGCTCTTCCCCCTTAAAAAAGTCCTAGTCTTAGATTGTTGCAGTGGCCTCATCCTTTGCTGGTGTGCTAGGCCTGATGGATTACGTCGCTAGGTTGACTACAATCTAACAACCCACAAATGGCATGTACTGCCACATAGCATCCGTTCTGTTGGTGAGGCTCGCTTAGATTTTGACCCAACATCCTCGCACTTCCATGTGATTGAATTTGTTGAGGAGGAGGGTGTGTGCGTAGGTGTGGAGATCTACTCATCTAAAACTACAGAATGGATCTTTAAGGAATCTGAATGGGGCGAGGGTAGTATTGTTCTACGTTCAAAATCGAGAAGTGTTTTTCTTAATGATTTTATACACATGCTTGAGTACTCTGCGATAGTTGCTGTGGATATGGAGGGAAATACATGGAGGATAATTCGTCAACCTGGTGGTGCTGAAATATCCATCCATCAAGCTCAGGGTCACTTGTGTGTGTGTTGTGCTGATTTTCGCAATAGGTCTTGGCTTTTGGTGTGGATACTTGAAGATTATGGTACTGATAACTGGAGTTAGAAGCATGTTGTGGACACGAAGGAACTATTTAGACACATGAATATTAAAGTTGGTTCTGAGCTTTGTGATGAGGTGTACATTGTGATTACATTTTGCCTAGAATGGAATTTTATTTTTCTTGTTGGGAAGGATAGAACATTGATTGCATATGACATGTACCACGGAAAGGTTCATGTCATCCATGTCCGTGTCATCCGCTTTTGTAGATCAAGAGGGCGTTTGCATATGAATAGGCCTTACTATCTTCCTTATGTTCCCTTGTTCATGGAGTCTTTAGCAGAGCAGTAAAGGTGCATTTCCTGCATTTCGTCGTCACGACAGTCTTTGTTCAGGTAGGGAGTTATTTTCATTCTATCTATGTATAGGCCAATTTTGGCTTGTTGACTAAAGGAATGGTATGTTCAATATTATTAATTCTGCTGCTTTGTTTAGGTTGTGGATCAGAGATAAATATGAGGGGTTCCATGGTGCATTCTCTATCAATCCGAAGGATGCACTAATTATATTCATTTTGCCTTGCAAGCAGGAGTGCCACATAGAAGGAGCACATCTACATCATTTTGTTATGTAAGTCTATATAGATCAGTACCTTTAGTATGCTCTATGTACCGCTTGTGTTAGGACATCAGTTGAGAAAGATGTTATGGTAGTGTCCATTGTTATTGTAAAAAGTACTCTTGTTTGTGAACATGATTTATGGATGTAATGATTATATATCTGTATGCTTTGTGTTCATGAAGCTATTAAGGCTCTTGCTAAATTAGTAACTATTATGACACCGGATGAAATTCTATCACTGTCGCTATACGTATGATGCGGCAGGGATCAAAAGTATTTCACCACCAAATCCTTTAGTAACCCGACACCGACTAAATGATCATCAAAGGTGGATTGTGGTGCAAGGCGACGGTGACCATGACCTTTGTACTGGCGGATCATACGCCGAAGCGACGGTGGTGTTAACCTGTACATAGGCGTCTTGGCCGTCGAACCGACAGTGAACCCGCACCACTGACAGATGGGTCAAAGTACAAGGCGACGGTGCTGGTGACCACTACACAAGCGGTTGATGTGCCCACACGATGGTTTTGATAGCCTCGACAAAGGTGGATCATTTACTAATGCGGCGGTGTTAGTGTACATCCAAAGCTGGGTCGTGCTCTAATACAACGAAAGTAAGGACCTAATCACGGATGGATCATAAGCCAATCGATGGTGTTAGTGTACACTAAGTCGGTCCTAGATGCCGACGGTGAAGGCTATGACCATCACCATCGACAGCTTACTGCCGAGGCTGAAATTGGACTACGATGTGGCTTACGACGCAGCTGTTAAAGGTGCGAGTGCAGTAGTGTAAATGGTTTAAGATTGGGACCATGTTCCTTAGGTTCGCAAGAAAGCCCACGACAACCCTCGTAGAGCTACATCAGGTGATGGAAAAGTACTATAGATCGGATATGGATTTCAGATTGAAAACTGAGGCGCAAAGATCCCAACCTCGACCTCCACCAAGATTGCCGCAAAGACTCCCATACCATCATGGAGAACTAATCAATGTGAATGCCATAGATAACACACCTCCGCTAGCCCAGATTAAGCAGCAAATCACAAAGGTCCCGTTGTCCCCGGTCAGCAAGAGTGACTCTAGAAACAACCTCGCAAATCGAGGGCCACCAAAAGACCGATACAAAATCTACTGCCATTTCTATGTCCCGAGCAAGGGCGACACAATCAAGCAGTGTACCTGTTTCACCAATTGAAAGGAATTCTAGGATTCCCAATCAAGCTCAACACTGAAACTAGTAAACCACACACGAAGGTCACCCATCCAGCCACCTAACCCAAACTACCAATACACACCCATAAGCTACGGTATACCTTTGCAACCTCCAAGCCACCATTTTCCAAGCTACCCAAACCTACATCAACACTATCAAACCTACAACAATCACTTTGAACCTCACACCATACTTTCCAATACCAACCACGATCTCCTTCGCAGCCTTAGACAGTAACTCATCCGCCAACCCTGCCTAAACGACAAACCCTCACCCTGCTTTGCCTCCGCCACCACATGTCCCACAAACCTCGCAACCGTGACAAGTCAAAACCAAACCAACAACCTAAACAACACCAACAACCCTAAACAAACCCGACATTCACCTTCGAGGTCATCCTCGCAATCTCAAAGAAATGTACAACGATAACTAACACATTGTGTCAGACTCAACCATTATTTTATTAGTGAGGCACGGAGAGCTCCGGTGTGCTTTGCTTGTTGACTCTCAAACTCGTGTACTATGTTGAAACGTTGGTACATCTCTTTGGTGCAGAACCATAGAGATCAAGTGAGTTCTATAGGTTTTTAGTAAGAAAAAACCCTTACTAGATTCTCCTATGCAAAGATCCATCCATGCTTTTGAAATTTGGTGCCACTAACTCGGTTACTATTTGACTCCTGTGCATGCACTCTGGTGGTGCATTGGAAGTATGGACTTTCACTATTAAAACTTACTCTCATAGACACTATTAAAAAACTCGAGTGCATTCTTGGTGGTGCACTGTAAAACAGTGCAAAAGACTTCTTTTCGAACACTTTTTCAAATGTGCTAACTCAAGTTGATCTCCTATAGGATGATCATCACCTTTGGTCCTTAGTTAGTATTCTTTAAAAAAACATTTTCAAAGGTTTGTGATTTGTTTTTCAAATTGGCTCTCAATTCTAAATGCAATGAATTTGTTAGACCTCAAAGTGACACTTGTCTACTGTATTGTAAGTTTTTCTCTCTTAATAGTACAATTATCTATCCTATTAGTCTAGCTATTTCACATCCTCTAATCACCTCATGACCGGCTAACACTAACCCTATTGTTAAACCTTTTGCCTTGAAGTTGTCACCATACTTCCTTGCCATTTGACCAGGACATCCATTAAACCTCAAAAGTGGACTTTTTTTTGAAGTGATATGGACTAAAATTTTAACCTTCGCATATTACATGAAATGTTGGTCTACATGAGTTGCCATTAATTATCAAAACCCAAATAGGGGCCTAGATATTTTCATAAAGTTACTTGCAGATCACTCCCTGATAATCAGTGATTATGTTGCCTAACCAATTACAATCATATCCGAATGTTTTTTACATGCCTGCTACTACCCACTATAGGCTGCACTTTTGGTGGTCATAGTGCCAGCTCTCACTACCCCAGGCAACTTTTTAGGTGCCAGGAGTGCTGGTGGCAGGCGGACGGACTGGGATTTGTCTCACAAGTGGGGAAGACGGGATGCGACTGCGGAGGAGATGGATTTGGGGAAAGACCGGAGGGGGTAAGTCATGGGTGGCGGGCAATTTTTGTGTGCTTCTTTTTTTGCGGGCGCACGCCCACGACCTTTTTTTCCACCCGGTCATGGGCTGTGAGTATGTCCCGTGGGCCATATGACCGGTTGGAGCGCGGGGATTCAGCGCGGATTCTAATGTCTATGCGCGAAGGGCGCTAGAATCATGAAACTGGACTCCGTGACAGTGGTGGGCCAATGGGAGGTACTTTCCAGGTCGGTCTTTTGTCACCGTGGGGAGAAGTCGGGCGCTCATGACGAAGTGGCTCCAGCCGAGAGGAAAGAAACGTACCGACGGGAGAAAATTGGTTTGGGGTAGCGTCTCCCTGGAGCTGCTATATATAGCACCACTATAGTAGCCCATTATTTAAAACAACGGTTAGACCTTTGCTTGGTTAGATGTTGTAGTATAGTATGACAATGCTCTGAAATGTTGTTGCTCTTTTGGGGTATTATGTTAAACCAAAAGTCTAAAGAGTGTACATGACTCAGGTCATGACTCATGAGTCAACCACATGTGCAACTGATCATCAGTAGATATATATTGCCGGATCATGACACACCATGGTGGCGCTACTATGCCACTCTCTGGTAACAGTTTCCGCACTCCAGCTTGTTATTAGCTAGTATCCACCAATGGTCCCTTCCAGCGCAGTTGGGCTCCCAAAGCAATACGTCCTTATCGGGCTCTTGGATGGGCACATCCTGCAAACCAGCAAGTAGCACAGAACAGCAACTCAGCAGTCTGGCACATATGAATAGCAGTGAATGTGCTCCTAAGGAGAAACAAAGCAAAAACATGAAAGGTAGGAGCAAACCTGATAGGAATGCCATCCATGTAAATGCCGCCGGACATAAGAGCAGCAATAGCACCATCAACCTGTAGTTAAAACACATGTAGGAAATAGTATGCACCAACGCTAATTAGTCTTACATATATGCACGTAGAGACACGACTCAGGAAGAAAATCATTTATATCTGTGAGTTTTAATGGGTCAGAGGTGTTGGGAGGTGCTTAATAGCTTATAATTAAACTATTAGTGTTTTTTTTTGTGAAGAATTAAACTATTAGTGTGGATGGTAACAAACTAACATCAGGTATATCTTGATTATTAGTCTCATATTATTATGAGTATGAACAATTTTAAAAGGATCCATACGTAATCATAGCATACCGGCTCACCAAATGTGAGCACAAGAGCATAGAAAACAAAGTAAATAATACAAACAGAAACTCATAGGTCATATAGGTTGTTCCATTGTCATGATTAATTCATCAAAGTAAATTCGGTGCAGAAAAAGTTTAATTGCGATGAACTTTGAGACTATTAGGTACCTCAGCAAACTCAATAAAAGCTATATTTGTGGAGCGATCTTCATTATCCAGAAGTTTAACGTGGCAAACCAGTGATGCATTGAAATAAAGATTGTAAATAATTCATATGTATAATCCTTGAACATAAACACAGAAAGGGTACGTGGCATTTGCAGAATTAAGAAATGAAGTAACGATTTGCTAGATTGTTGTGCCTTGCCAAAGTATGCCTCACAAAAAGCTTTCAGATTACTACTTGTGACCTGTAAAAGTTAACAAGGAATAAGTAAATATAAGAATTGAAGAAAAATAATGGGCATACGAATCCTAATTTAGGTGAAACTAATGAAAGTTAGCTTACATATACAATTTTGCTGATATTGGTGCAATATATAGTCCTCAAGCAGGTCTCCCACTCAGCTTCAGACTATACATACAGAAGAGTAAAACAAGTAAGTACATTATTAGGCATTGCAACATCTTTAGGGTGTAAATCAAAGATTGGCAAGAAAACCTTTTGACTAACCTGAGGAAGGAACTTGGGGTTAATAGGGCAGATTGCAGTCCTTGAGCGTGAAACGCTCACAGAGTTTATGCCAATAATGGTTCCATCAAGATCTAATGAAGCAAGTGCTTCATCTGAAACTTTTTGAAACATTATGACCTCCGGATTTTGCTTTACAATTAAATTTAGTTTGTGCTAACCAAAGATTGATTCTTTTTATGAATACCAAATTATGACAAAATTTGAGTCAGAAATGGGTAACTAACCCTCATGTTGAAGCTCTACAAATCCAAACCTGAGACCATCACCAGAAGCGGGGTGTCCACAAATGCAGCAATCCACCACCTGTTGGCACACATGTACAGTATTGTCTCATGAGATGTTCATGGCAATTCACAAATTCTCCATATTATACAACTTCTGTGTGGTCAATAATAATACTGACTGCGTATCAATTCTCTTTCTTAAAATAATATTGGGTGGCTTCCTTCGATACCATGGAAACTAATAAGCATCATAAACAAATCCTGGCAGAAGTAAGGCGCATTGGAGAACACTTTAAAGGCATGTCTATATATATATATAACGAACTGAATTTGTATATCCTTTAATTTTCACTTTGGTTCATGTTTGTTTAAAATTTTCACTTTACAAAACCTACTAGCTATACTAGACAGAGCGAACCATCATTAACATGCAATGTTATATCAGCATTACAAAAGCTCTAGGTGTGTCACACCCGATTTTAAGAATAAAATAGGATGCAAAATCTTATGTGCGCCCAAAGATCAGTCACACACATAAGCCGATAAATTGTAAATAGTATCATCACAAGTATTTATTACATCTCGAATAATAAGACAGAGTCTTCACATAAATGTAGCGAAAGTATAAAGAAAAATTTCTCGCGGAAGCTCCATATCACAGGAACATCAACTGGTTGACCACAAGTCTAGTAATCCCCAGGAAAGTCGTCATTACCATAGCCATCTGTTACCCATCCGGGATTTTTATCCAAATAATGAAAATAAACAAACGTAAGTACATGTCGTACTCAACAAGTGTAACATGAGATTCGTGAGTCTCAAAAGGCTTGACACAGGTTTAATAGCATTCAACTTTTAATTGTCACAATTTTAGCATAAGAGTAGCAACAAGTTATTTTAATCCCAAAGTAAAACACATGATCAATGTAAACATGAATAATGAATAGCATAAACGGATAATTCTTAGTGATCATCTATTCCATAAGGGTCCAAGGCCCCTCATGACCGTGACCACGACTGATATACTAGTTTTACACTCTGCAGAGGTTGTACACTTTCACTGTGAGTCATGATTTTACCCTTTCGCTTGAGGTGATCATCCTCTTGACCCACTACCAAGGAAGGTCAGCAGAGTTCACTATAAAGCCTTTCAAAGGATCGTCTAATAAGTTAGGGCCATTAGATTCACTTGACAAACAGATGTAGAGTCCCCTTCCCGATGGCACAATGATGCGCAGCCTATACACAAGGGGACAGAGGCTGCACTATACCCGATTTGGCAAGCCATTCTTACGCCAATAAAGGTAACCTCTAACAAGCTAGAAAATGTCCTCATACTGAGCTAAAGCTAGAGCCATGTAGCCCTTACAGCTGTACTGTAAGTCCTGAATGTTCGCTTACAGATAAGTCCTTAGAGAGAGGAATCTGAAGCATTTAGAAAGTAGCTAAACACTCTGGCCCCCTATTTCCAAGTTGCTAAAAAGTAATGTTTTAATGTTTATTGCATATACCATTAGTCAAGTTACAAGATCATGGTTCAGTTGAGCACTAGCAAAGCTACCCAATGCATATCCCACAGGAGACAAGGTATAAGTTCAATTCTAGAGAATCCCTATCATGGTGACACATGCAACATGAATTAAATGTATTAAAGTTGATAGGAAACAAGGATGATCCTATGCTATACTTGCCTTGAACAAAGTGTTCCTGCTGATCCTGCTCATCAAAGTAGTACTCTTGATCATCCACGAATTGCTCACCGTCTATACTCGATAATCACAGCAACATACAAGCATCCAGAAGCAATCATGCATAGCAAACAAAAGCTATAGGTTAGAACAGTACACCAATCAGCATAAAATTAAGATGAAAAGTTTGTAAAATGAATCTACGTCTCACTATGAATACATAGACATGAAGATCACGGAAATCGGAGTTAAAACGAAAAAGTTATGAATAAACAAGATTTCCTTTATTAAAATAATAGATTAAATCTAACCTCGAATTTTAAAAGTTGAAAACATGCTTAATAGTAGTATAAACATGTAGATTACTCAATTATGAACCTAACGCAACTTGAACGGACCAAATCGGAGTTAAAACGGAGATTTTATGGCCTACATAAGATAGTGGCAATTTTGTAAATAGATTAAACTTAATTTTCAAATTTAAAATAATTAAAATCTGATTTTAAATCTACCTAAGGACTGTGGATACTATTTAAAGAAAAGGCATGGCTCTTTAGAATAAGTGCAGGGATGACGGGTTCTGTACTAAAATACTTCAGGGACTCTTTTGCAAAACAACCGGGCGAAGGGGTATGGCGAGATAACGGCTGTTGGATTAAGATCTGACGGCGCAGATCAAATGGGAGGGGATGAGAAACACTGGCGAGGTCGGTGGTGAGCTTCGACGGTGGCACCATGGCTGGAGACGTGCAGCCCACATGGAATATGGTCTACAGACCACGAAATAGCAAACCAAGGACACCGAGAGATAGAGGAAGAAGCGACGAACTCACCAAGGCGATTTACCATGGTGAAGATGACATGGACGGAGGCGCTCGGCGACGGCATCGGCGGTGATGGCGGTGGTGCTAGGGCTTGGCGTGGCGTGGCGTCTCGACGAAGCAGCTATGGACTTCCAGTGGCGGCAGAGTTCGGCGTAGAAATGAGCTAGAGGTAGGGGAAGGTGACTGATAGGCGGGGCCTGACTGATAGTGAGACACGACGGAAGAGAGGAGGCGCGAGTGACGCGGCTTACGCTGGGCTGGACCATGGGGAAAAGAGGTGAGGTGGGCCATGGTGAAGCGGGGAAAAGCAGGAGTGCGAGCGGGCTATGGGTGGGTGAGGCGGAGCGGCTGGGCCAACAGGCCGAAAGGGGAAGAGAGAGAGCTTTCCTTTTTTCTAATTTTCCAAACCAGTTTTCAAATACAAATTCAACTCAATTTGAAGTTTGATTTCAAATCACACAATATAAAAAAATACCATGCAGCAGCATGAATGCACATACATGTATGTAGACCTTATATTTGATTTTATTTTTCACAAAGTTTTTATTTTTCTAAGTTTGCATGCTCACAAAATGCATAATTAATTCATTTTCTCCTATTTTTAAAACCATGCAAATTTTAGGGTGTTACAATTCTACCCCTTAAAATGAATCTCGTCCTCGAGATTCGGACGATGCTTACTCAAAAAGTTGCATGTATGTTTTATTCAAATCATGTTCTCTTTTCCAAGGAGCCTCATCTTCTGTATACTGATTCCATCGAACCTTACACATCTTTATAATTCAGCTCCTTGTAACCCTTTCTGCTGTCTCCAAAATCTTTACCGGAAATTCCTCATAGGTGAGATCTTCCATAACTGTAAGCTCCTCTAATGGTATCTACTCCTCTAATACATGGAAACACTTTTTTAATTGAGACACATAAAACACATCATGTACACCTAACAAACTCTCAGGCAATTCCAACTGATAAGCTACTTCACCCCGTCTCTCTAAAATCTTGAAAGGCCCAATATACCTTGGTGCTAACTTTCCTTTCATGTTAAACCTTCTCACACTTCTCATAGGTGATACCTTCAGGTAAACATAATCCCCTATTTTCAAAACCAATTCTCTTCTCATAGTGTCAGCATAACTCTTCTGTCGAGACTATGCCACTCTTAAGTTATCCCTAATCATCCTTACTTGCTCTTCTACGTCTCTTGAAACATCCGGTCTGAACACTTGAGTTTCTCCCGTTTGATTCTAAAACAACGGGGTTCTACACTTTTGTCCATACAAAGCTTCGACAGGTGCCATATTGAGACTCTTCTTATAACTATTGTTATACGAGAACTCTGCATAAGGCAAACTCTTGTCCCAACTTGTATCGTACTGCAACACATAAGCTCTCAACATGTCCTCTAAAATTTGATTAGTTCTCTCAGTTTGTCCATCTGTCTGAGGGTCATATGTGTACTAAAATTCAACTTTGTTCCCAATGAACTATGTACTTGTTGCCAAAAATGAGACATAAATTAAGTACCTCGATCAAACACAATCTTCTTGGGAACTCCATGAAGACACACTATCTTCTCCGTATATAATTGGGTCAACTTTGGTCCTTTATAATGAGTCTTGACCAGTAATAAGCAGTGTTATCCTAAACACTAAACGGTAAATAGTCGGTCACCTACCGTTTAGCCCATTATTCGGGCAAAACGAATGTTTAAATGGGGAAAACGACCATTTAAACGGTCAAAACAACCAATTAAACGGAAATGGTGTACCACCGTGTAGCATTTAAACGGTGTGTAAACGGGCTAAACGACCGTTTAGGCGAACAGTGGTATAAAGTGAGCAACTTTAGTTAACCAATCCACTATCACCCATATTGAATCATAACCTCTCTTAGTGCGTGGTAACCCAACAATGAAATTCATACCAACTTATTATCACTTCCATTCTGGTATCTTCATTGGTTGTAATAATCCTATAGGTCTTTGATGTTCAGCTTTGACTCTCTGACATGTATCACATAAAGCAATATATTCAGCCACATCTCTCTAAAGTCCATACCACCAATACTTCTCCTTTAGATCCAAATGCATCTTAGTACTTCTAGGATGTATAGAGTAAGCAGACTCATGTGCCTCATAAAGAATTACATCTCATATAGCCTTATTCTCAGGTACACATAGTCTTTTCCCAAACCATAGAGTTCCATTATCATCCATATGGAAATCTAGTGCCTTACCAATCACTATGTTCTCCGCAATTTCCCTTAACCTTTTATCCTGTAACTGACCCTTGTGTATCTCTAGCTCCAATATAGGCTCTATCACCAACTCTACTGCATTAGTGATGAAACCCAAGTTTAGTTGCTTAAGCTTAGCACACAACTCACTTGACATAGGCATCACTTGCACCTCATTGGCATAACTCTTCCTACTAAGAGCATCGGCAACAGCATTCACCTTTCCTGGATGATAGTGTACTTCCAGATCGTAATCCTTAATCAACTCCAACCATCAACGCTGTCTCATATTCAGATCTGTCTGAGTGAAAATGTACTTCAGACTCTTGTGATCAGTATAGATATCACTCTTTTGTCCGATAAGATAGTGCCTCTATATTTTCAGAGCATGAACCACTGCTGCTAACTCCAAATCATGAGTAGGATAGTTTAGCTCATGCTTTCTCAACTATCGGGATGCATAGGCCACTACTCTTCCTTCTTGCATAAGAACACATCCGAGACCTTGACGAGATGCATCACAATAGATAGAAAAGTTCTTGCTCAAATCTGGCAAAACCAATACTGGGGCGGTAGTCAACCTCTTCTTCAATTCCTCAAAGTTAGCCTAACACTTCTCGGACCACACAAACTTAGCATTTTTCTCCAATAGAGCTGTCATAGGCTTAGCAAGTTTAGAAAACCCATCTATGAACCTTCTGTAGTATCCATCCAATCCCAAGAAACTTTGAATCTCTTCCACATCGGTTGGTGGTTTCCAATTCAACACATCTCTCACCTTGCTTGGATCTACTACTATTCCACCATTAGAGACAACATGGCCTAGGAAAGAATCTTCCTTCAACTAAAACTCGCACTTACTTCACTTAGTGTACAACTTGTGTTCTCTGAGCTTTTGCAAGACCAACCTTAGATGTTCAGTGTGCTCTTCTTCCATTTTGGAGAATACCAATATATCATTGATAAATACCACCACAAACTTATCCAAAACCTCCATGAACACCTTATTCATCAAGTACATAAAGTATGCAGGTGCATTGGTCAAACCAAAGGATATAATGGTGTACTCATACAAACCATACCTCGTGGTAAAAGTTGTCTTAGGTATGTCAGTTGCATGAATCTTCAACTGATGAAAACCAAAACGAAGATCAATCTTAGAGAAAACACAAGCACCTCTCAACTAATCAGACATGTCATCAATTCTAGGTAGCGGGTACTAGTTCTTGATAGTAACCTCATTTATTGACCGATAATCAACACACATCCTCTGGGTACCATCCTTCTTGTCAACAAATATAACTGGTGCTCCCCAAGGTGACAAACTAGGACTAATGAAACCTTTCTCTTGTAACTCCTTTATTTGTTTCTTAAGTTCATCTAGTTCATTAACCCCCATTCTATATGGACGCTTAGCTATAGGTGCAGTTCCAGGTAATAATTCAATAATAAACTCAATGTCATGGTTAGGTGGCATACCTAGCAAGTCATCGGGGAACACATCTAAAAACTCATCCACTACTGGGTCCTCCTTGTTGACGCGATCATCAAGCTGGTTCACTGTGGCTGTCAGCTGTGCTTGTACTATAACATCGACACTGATTCTATCCCCATTTGGTGTGGACACAACAACTACCTTCTCTTGACACTTAATGACTACCCGATTTTGCTTCATCCAATCCATACCCAGAATCACATCAATGCCAGATGTTCTCAATACAATGGGGCTCACTTTGAACTCTACTCCCCTTAAGGATAGACTAGTTGGAAGACAATGATAAGAAGCTTGCATACTACCTCCTGGTGAGTTTACTAATATGTGATCTTTCATGGCACATAAGGGTATGCTATGTGTTCTAACAAATGCTTGTGATATGAAAGAATGCGAAGCTCTAGAATAAAAAAGAACAGTGGCAGGAGTGGAATTAACATCAAATGTACTGAGCATGACTTCTGGTTCCACAACCGCCATCTCCGTAGACACATGATTCACCTTTCCCGTGTTGGGTGCTGGCTTCTGATGACTATTCTACCTCTGTGGGGTCTGCTTCTTAGGGTAGTTATATGAAAGGTGGCCCTCTTTTCCATGATGGAAACACTTGTTGGGAGTGCTAGGGGCACTAGTCTTCATTGGGTTGTTATTAAGTGCTCCCTGTTGTGGTGACCGCTGGCCACTCTACTACTAGGGATGTTGATTGTCATTCTACTGCTGGTATGGTGGATGCTGCTAGTTTGGGTTGCGCTAAGGATACTGATCATGATTCCACTGATTGGAGGGATCCTTGGTATCTCTGCTGGAAGGCTTGCTGAGGGGTGGTGCGCGAATGAGTATTACTCCTAGAGGCCTTTCCCTGAAGCCTCCTCTTCTTAGCCTCCATCTCTTTGCGCTTATTGTCAATCATAATAGCATGATTCACCAGCATCTGGAAATTGGGGTATGTATTGGACATAAGCTAGAGTTGTAGACCATCATACAAACCCTTAAGAAAGAGGCATTGCTTATTAGCATCATCAACCACCTCATTTGGAGCGTAACATGACAACTGAGTGAATTTGTCATGATACTCAGCTGTAGACATAGATCCCTGTTTCAAAGCCCTGAATTCCTCCTGCTTTAGCTCTATCATTCCTTCAGGTATGTGGTAGGATATGAAATTCTCTCTAAATTCCTACCGGGTGATAGGAGGAGCATTAGTGGGATGTCCATACTTGAATGCCTCCCACCAGTCTTGAGGTTCTCCCTAGAGTTGTCCTGACACATACAACACCTTCTGCTGGTTGTCGCACTATGCTATATTGAGTTGCTTTTCCACTGCACGAAGCCAATCATCTGCTTCCAGTGGATCAGTGGCATGAGAAAACACCAAGGGGGGGCCTTCAAGAATTCACCACGCTTATCACGCGGTGCTCCACCAATTGGATGATTCTGCTGATTCTGCACCAGAGCTTGCATAAGCTGTGTCTGCACTGCCAGAAGTTGCTCAATAGTCGGTGGTGGTGGTGGTGGATGTGGGGGAACACCTCCATGACCTCAGCCTCTTTCTCTTCCAGACATCTAACATCCAACATAAATATTCACAATTTAGAGATTTCCAAGTTATATACACTTATAGAGATAAAGAATACATTCTGAATTTTTTTTGGACGAGTTCCAACATCAGTAGCTCGGTAAAACAGTCATATCTCAAGTTCTAGAGATCCAAAAGAGGCTTGCTTTATATGGATGGAAATCTTAAGAAATTATCTGCAACTTTTATTCAAATCACATGCCAAGATTCTGTCGTGAGGTTACTCAAAAACAAGACACAACCGAATCTGTTCTAGATTCTAGACTGCGCAGAAACTTCAACTTGAAATAGATATATCTCACAAACTAGATCAGATATAGGGGTGATTCTAGAGGCATTAGAAATATACTTAAGTCTAGTTGTTTACATAAAAAATTCATAATTTTTGGTCAAGTATATTTAGATTGACATTGAGATAAGGATAGACTGCTCCAAAAAATAGATCCGAGAGAACAAGATGTACCAAACCCAACTATTTATTTATTGACTCAAACTTTAATATTCTTAACTATGGAACTTGCGGACATGCCCACAAAGTTCCAGCACTCATTACAAAAATCCAACTCACACATAAACATAATAATAAATCAACTAGGCACACTAAAGTTCACACCATACTACTAGACCCGACTTGACTCAACTTGACTTGTGCTACTAACGTCTTATTACATATAAAGGAACTCCAACACCTATGGGCGAGGTTTATGGGGAAGCTTCTCATAAATCCTTGGCAGGCTGAGGCACTCCCTTTGGTCATCTATCACTCGTTGGTACCTCTTAAGAGTCTCCTATTGTGCCTTCAACTGATCTTCCAGTCGTTGAATCTTCCCTATTAACTCACAGCCAAAGTGTACCATCACTTGGGTAGTTGGATCCATGCCCTGAGGGTCCATCATTGCCCACTCCAATTTAGGGTGTTGGCCATGGAGACACATGCAGGCTTCAGCGGCTGTATTTTCTATGCCATCTTCCATGGTGGCACAACGAGCATGATGTGAATAGCTTGCATCCAGCTGATATGCTTCCTTCTCTTCATCCCTAATGGAGATGCACGCCCTAGTCTTCCAATAAGTGTCCTCCAGAGGGTGCTTATGTTCTTCATAGACATACTTCATAGCTGCATCCCAATCAGCGTAGTAGGTCTGAAAAATCCTCATAAGTCGGTGATGCGAAACGAAGGATTCATACCCCGGCTTGTACCAGATCTTTGTAGTCCATCCCATGGTAGGGGTAGGCTGATCTTCTTGAACGGCGTTCTCCTTCTCATCATCATCAAACAATACAACAACCTCCACTTCTTTGGATTCTTCTTCTTCGGGCTCTTCCTAGAGTGGCTTAGGCGTAGGTGCAGGTGCTGGCAAGTCAACTTCTTGCTCCTAGGGTTCCTCCTCCTCTCGTGGCTCCATGGACTCATACAAGCCACGAGGTGGGTAGTAGCCTCCGGTGCTGATGCAAGCGGTCTTATTGGCACGAGGCATCTACAGATTTAAATTTAATTAGATTAGAAGCAATAATTTTTATAATAGAGTGAGGCAAAAGAAGCATAAAATTTTAGCAAATAACAAGAGTGAGATGGGAAGCATGAAATGAGTGAAGCAAAAGAGGCTAAAACGACCATTGCTAACTAGGCTTGCGTCCTATAGTCAACACGGCTCTGATACCAATCTGTCACACCCGATTTTAAGAATAAAATGAGACGCAAAATCTTATGTGCGTCCAGAGATCAGTCACACACATAAGCCAACAAATTATGAATAGTATCATCACAAGTATTTATTATATCTCGAATAATATGATAGAGTCTTCACATAAATGTAGCGAAAGTATAAAGAAAAATCTCTCGCGAAAGCTCCATATCACAGGAACATCAACTGGTTGACCACAAGTCTAGTAATCCTTAGGAAAGTCATCATTACCATAGCCATTTATTACCCATTAGGGATTTTAATCCAAATAATGAAAATAAATAAGCGTAAGTATGTGTCGTACTCAACAAGTGTAACATGGGGTTCATGAGGCTCAAAAGGCTTGACACATGTTTAATAGCATTCAGCTTTTAATTATCATAATTTTAGCATAAGAGTAGCAACAAGTTGTTTTAATCCCAAAGTAAAACACATGATCAATGTAAACATGAATAATAAATAGCGTAAACGGATAATTCTTAGTGATCATCTATTCCATAAGGGTCCAAGGCTGCTCGTGACCATGAACACGGCTGATATACTATTTTTACACTCTACAGAGGTTGTACACTTTTACTGTGAGTCGTGATTTACCCTTTCGCCTGAGGTGATCAACCTCTTGACCCACTACCAAGGAATGTTGGTAGGGTTCACTATGAAGACTTTCAAAGGTTCATCTAACAAGTTAGGGCCATTAGATTTACTCTGCAAACAGATGTAGAGCCCCCTTCCCAAAGGCACAATGACGCGCAACCTATACATAAGGGGACAGAGGCCGCACTATACCTGATTTGGCAAGCCATTCTTACGCCAATAAAGGTAACCGCTAACAAGCTAGAAAAGATCCTCATACTAAGCTAAAGCCAGAGCCATGTAGCCCTCATAGCTGTACTATAAGTCCTAGATGTTCTCCTATAGATAAGTCCTTAGGGAGAGGAATCTGAAGCATTTAGAAAGTAGCTAAACACTCTGGCCCCCTATTTCCAAGTTGCTAAAAAGTCATATTTTAATGTTTATTGCATATACCATTAGTCAAGTTACAAGATCATGGTTCAGTTGAGCACTAGCAAAGCTACCCAATGCATATCCCATAGGAGACAAGGTATAAGTTCAATTCTAGGGAATCCCTATCAAGGTGACACATGCAACATGAATTAAATGTATTAAAGTTGATAGGAAACAAGGATGATCATATGCTATACTTGCCTTGAACAAAGTGTTCCTGCTAATCCTGCTCATCAAAGTAGTACTCTTGATCACCTACGAATTGCTCACCGTCTATACTCGATAATCACAGCAACATACAAGCATCCAGAAGCAATCATGCATAGCAAATAAAAGCTATTGGTTATAATAGTACACCAATCAGCATAAAATCAAGATGAAAAGTTTGTAAAACGAATCTACGTCTCACTACGAATACACAGACATGAAGATCACAAAAATCAGATTTAAAACGAAAAAGTTATGAATAAACAAGATTTCCTTTATTAAAATAATAGATTAAATCTAACCTCGAATCTTAAAAGTTGAAAACATGCTTAATAGTAGTATGAACATGTAGATTACTCAATTACAAACCCAACGCAAATTGAATGGACCAAATCGGAGTTAAAATAAAGATTTTATGGCCTACAGAAGGTAGTGGCAATTTTGTAAATAGATGAAACTTAATTTTTAAATTTAAAATAATTAAAATTTGATTTTAAATCTGCCTAGGGACTACGGATACTATTTAAAGAAAAGGCAGAGGCTCTTTAGAATTAGTGCAGGGATGGCGGGTTCTATACTAAAAAACTTCAAGGACTCTTTTGCAAAACAACCGGGCGAAGGGGTATGGCAAGATAACGGCCGTTGGATTAAGATCTGACGGCGTAGATCAGACGGGAGGGGATAAAAAACACCGGCGAGGTCGACGGTGAGCTCTGACGGCGGCGCCATGTCCAGAGACGGGTGACGCGCATGGAATATGGTCTACGGACCATGGAATAGCAAACCAAGGACACCGAGAGATAGAGGAAGAAGCGACAAACTCACTAAGGCGATTTACCGTGGTGAAGATGACACGAAAGGTGGTGCTCGGTGATGGCAGCGGCGGTGATGGCGGTGGCGCTAGGGCTTGGCATGGCATGGCGGCTCGGCGAGGCAGCTGTGGCTCCGAAGCTCGGGATAGGGAGGCACGGGCACGGGCACCCGGTATTTATGGCCAGGAGCAGCTTGGGGCCAAGGCAAGGATGAGGCGTGGCGGCTGCGGACTTCCGGCGGCGGCGGAGTTCAGTGCGGAAATGAGCTAGAGGTGGGGAAAGGCGACTGACAGGCGGGGCCCGGCTGACAGTGAGACACGGCGGAAGAGAGAAGGCGCTGGTGACGCGGCTTGTGCTGGGCTAGGCCAGCGGTAAAAGACGTGAGGCGGGCCGCGACGATGCGGGGAAACGGGGGAGTGCGAGCGGGCTGCGGGTGGGTGAGGCCGAGCGGCTAGGCCAATAGGCCGAAAGGGGGGGAGAGAGAGCTTTCCTTTTTTTTCTAATTTTCCAAACCAGTTTTAAAATACAAATTCAACTCAATTTGAAGTTTAATTTCAAATCACACAATACAAAAAAAAACATGCAGCAGCATGAATGCACATACATATATGTAGACCTTATATTTGATTTTAATTTTAACAAAGTTTTTATTTTTCTAAGTTTGCATGCTCACGAAATGCATAATTAAATCATTTTCTCCTATTTTTAAAACCATGCAAATTTTAGGGTGTTACAAGATGCAAGTTGTGGACTACATAATAAACCCATTTTATATGAAAATTGTAGAATTGGCATAATTCTATAATATATATGGAGCATATGCATTTCCTGCCCTCTCCAATCTTCCTAGATACAGTTTAAACTAACATGGACCATATCAACACACTCAGACACGTATAACACATCATGAAATAATACAAAAAGGATTAATCTTTAATGTGTCTTATCCAATCCAGTCCTTGTTCATTACATATTTATGGCGGCAAATATATGGTTTTCATCAATGTTGTCAACCTGTCCTGTATAACGGCTATGCCCTCTCCCGGATTATCCACTTTTGGCTTTGTAAAGTTTGAGTTAAATCAAATTGTGCTCAAAAGTGCCGATGTGACAAAAGTGCTTTGAATACATGCATCTGCAATACAAATATTTCTATTGCTAAGATTATATCTCTATGCTTCCATGCAAATAAAATTATTGTATCTGCTAAAAATATAATTGTCATATTTTTGGCGGATACAATAATTTTATTTGCATGGAAGCATCGAGATATTTTGGCAGATACAATAATTTTATTTGCATGGAAGCATAGAGATATAATCTTAGCAATAGAAATATTTCATATGTAAAAAGTAATTTCAGCCTTAAGTAAACAAGCTATAGCAATCTGATCAAATAGGCTAATAGTGCACCTTATACAAAACATGATGCATGGTATGATTTCGTCATCTATATATATCGTCTCATAGAAACAATAATGCTTGTTGATTGAAAAAGAAACTTGATAATGGATTGAAATATTTTTGTATTAATTCCCATGGCACCAGATACTTAACGTCTATCTCTTTGTTATGTAGAAAAAAGCAACACCTTGTTCTACTATGTACTTATATATGCATTCATCTTCGGATTCCAAACAACGAAACTCTAAAAAATGACAAAAAAACAATAATAAACTATTAATTAAGTCTTAATTTGTTCTATTACACGATGCAACCTGAGATGATATCATGTAGGGAAAGTTATTTCTCCACCTGCAAATATATATGTAGTACATTGCAACAGAGAATATGCATACAATCTAATCATTAAACATATCAAAGAGACAGCATATAGGTGAAATGGACATACAGTCCCAAACAACCGAAATATACCAGCCAGCCTTTCCTCAGTGACCTGAACCAAAGACAACAATGACAAACATATTAAATTGACTAAAATATACCACTTTTATATATATATATATATATATATATATATATATATATATATATATATAGATAGATAGATAGATAGATAGATAGAATAACTTATTCTGTAGCCACTTTGAGTTACGATAATTACTATATTAATTTACGAGATTATAGTAACTCCTTACTAAGTGGTTTACTATAACGTTACGGTAAATATCGCCATGTGTAATAGTAACCTAACTATCGTAAATATGTATTGACATTATCGTAAATTAGTATATAAAATTATCGTAAATAGAGGTGGCTACAGAATAACTTATTTTATAGCTGGCTACTGAATATATATATATATATATACACTACCTGTAGCTGGCTATAAAATAACTTATTCTGTAGCCACTTTGAGTTACGATAATTACTATGTTAATTTACGAGATTATAGTAACTCCTTATTAAGTGGTTTACTATAACGTTATGATAAATATCCCCATATGTTATAGTAACCTAACTATCATAAATATGTATCGATATTATCGTAAATTAGTATATAAAATTATGAGTAATATACATCATGGGTCCTTGAACTTGTCTTGGGGTGCCACTTAGGTCCACAAACTCTTAAATTATACTTTTGACACCCTAATGTTGTTTAAGTATGCCACCTAGGTCCATAACTCATCGGAACAAGGTTTTGGCCGACGTGGCGTGAACAGCGTGGTGCAGGCGCACATGGGCACGGGCGAGCAGCATGCACGAGCAGCCGCCGCGCAGCGAGCAGCATGCATGAGCGGCCACACAGGGCACGGGCGAGCATCATGCACAGGGGCACGGCGCAAGCTGCATACACGAGCAGCCGCACAGGAACATGCACGAGCCGCCGCCGCGTGAGACCGCAGCTGCGCACAGGCACACCCTCAAGCCACCGCCGTGCAGGCGAGCACCAGCTGCGGCCGCGCACAGGCGCACGGGCGAGCCGGCTCCCAAACCGTGCCTGTCACGGGCTGCCGGGGTGCCGCGCAAAGGTCATGCTCGCGCAGCGTCGCAGGGCCGAGGAGGCGAGCCGCCGTGCCTGCGAGGCTCGCCGAGGGTGAGGGTGCCGAGTCGAGCCTCTGCCACATCAACAATGGCGTCGTCCATGACATTCAGTCCCCTGCATTGCTTGACCTTTTGTCTTCTTCTTGTGCTGCTCGCTCGCTCAGTAGCCATCTCGCCGTCGAGCAGTACGAGCAGAGGCGGCCGTCATGAGCACAATCCTCAGCATTCCAGCGCCTACATCATTTACGCCGACCATGTCGCCAAGCCGTCCAACTTCACCACCCTCGAGCACTGGTACACCTCCATGGTGGGCTCCCTCTCCCCGGCCGCCAACTCCACCCGCTTCTTGTACGTGTACGACGCCGTGATGCACGGCTTCGCCGCCGAGCTCACCGTCGACGAGGCCCGGCGCCTGTCAAACACTAAGGGCGTGACCGGCGTGTTCAAGGACAAGGCGGTCCATCTGCACACTACCAGGTCCCCGGCCTTCCTCGGCCTCGACAAGGACTTTGGCATCTGGCCAGACACGGACTTCGGCGACGGCATCATCATTGGCTTCGTCGACAGCGGCATCTGGCCGGAAAGCGCCAGCTTCAATGACATCAGGCTCACCCCCGTCCGGCTGAGCTAGAAGGGCTGGTGCGCCGACGGCGAGCGGTTCAACACTAGCATGTGCAACAACAAGCTAGTGGGCGCTAGGACCTTCACCGCCGGCGCCAGCACGCACACGGAATGGTTGCTAGGAAGAAACGAGGCCCACGATTTCCAGTACCCAAGGGACAAGGACGGGCATGGCACACACGTGGCATCGACGGCCACCGGCTCCGAGGTTCCCGGCGCCAAGCTCTTCAAGTTCACGAGCGGGGCAGCGAGGGGGGTGGCTCCCAAGGCGAGGGAGGCCATGTACAAGGCGTGCGGGCCGATGGGCTTCTGCAGCATGTCGGGCATCGCCGCGGCAGTCGACGCCGCCGTTAAAGATGGCGTCGACATCCTGTCCTTGTCCCTTGGGAGCTAGGACCACGACTTCTACAAGGAACCCATGTCCACCGCCTTGTTTGGGGCCATGCGTGCGGGCGTCTTTGTCGCCTGCTCGGCCGGCCCGGACACATCCTCGCTGAGAAACGTGGCGCTGTGGATCACGACGGTCGGCGCCGCCACCATGGACCGGGTGTTCCCGGAGAGCGACACGCTCGGGAACGGCCAGGTTCTGACCGGGCAGTCTCTCTACGACATCACAGCCAACCGAACAGACTTCGTCTGGCTGTTGCCCAGCGCCTGCACAGCCAAGGACCTGGTGCCGGACAGGATCATGGGCAAGATCGTCGTGTGCGCTGGCGATTTGGGCACTGATGCATCATTCGGCGCTGCGGTGTAGAAGGCCGGTGGCAGCGGGCTAGTCTCCGTCGCCACCCAGGATTGGCGTATGGAGGGGCTCGTAGTCCAGGCGTTCACCCTTTCTGCTGTCAGCCTCAGCGCGCCCGTGAAGCCGAGAAGCTGGCGGCATACGTCCGCTCGGAGCCTTACCCGGTGGCATCGTTCCGCTTCACCAGCCGCACGGTCACCGGAGAGAACCTGGCCCCGATGGTGCCGTCCTTCTCATCGTCGCCGGGCCCCAACCACGTCACCCGCGAGATCCTCAAGCCGGATGTGATCGAGCAAAGGTGTGAGCGAGCAAGCAGCTACCGCGGTCACGCAGGTGAGCACCGCCGCCGCCGAGCGCCGATGCGCAGGTTAGCCGCCGCCGCCGCCGCAGCAGCAGCAGCAGCAGCAACACGGGCCGAACACACACGCTGGCACATAGGACGGAGAAGCGTGCTCTGCTGGACTAGGTGTCCCGCTACGAGGAGTCGCCGGGGCACGGGCTCGCCGGTGAGCGGCCGCGCGAGGAGGGTAGGACTGGTCTCCGTGCCCGCATCCGGCGCAGCTACGACGTGTGCCTAGACGAGCGCGACGTCTCCATGCACGCCGTCTTCAAGGCCGAGCTCGCGGAGCTCCTCGGGCCCGGCTTCGCAGGCGCCGCGCGGCTCCTGCGCGTGTTCGTCGACGGCCAGTACCTCGGTGGCGCCGAGGACGTGCACTTCCTGCACGAGGCCGCGCCCTCGCCTGCAAGATCTTCATCGAGGACGACGACGCGGGCGACCCGTCTCACGACATCGGCGAGTTCCGACGGACGACGCAGGCTCACGCGTAGCTCACGTGCGTTGCGCCACGCTGTCCACGCCACCTCGGCCAAAACCTTGTTCCGATGAGTTATGGACCTAAGTGGCATACTTAAACAATATTAGGGTGCTAGAAGTACGATTTAAGAGTTTGTGGACCTAAGTGGCACCCCAAGACAAGTTTAAGGACCCACGATGCATATTACTCTAAAATTATCGTAAATAGAGGTGGCTACAGAATAACTTATTTTGTAGCTGGCTACTGAATATACTGTAACACACACATACACATCCCAGCCGCCTGAGAGCAACGTCTCAAGCAGCCCAAACCACTCCTCGCCGAGACCTGGGATTAGCTCCCTCTCTCACCTAGCTTGTAACCCCCTACTACAAGCACTTCGGTGCAAGGAATATAAGATCGATCTCTCAGACTGGACGTAGGGCACCGATTGCCTGAACCAGTATAAACCTTGTGTCTCTTTGCATCACCATCCGGGATCGGAAACACGCAGAACAAATTCACTGGTTGGTTGAGGACCCCCGGTCCGAAACACCGACAGTTGAGCATTCGATAAAAGGTGACAAAGATGTATCTTGCTAGATTGGTATATCATAAGATCATCCTATGCGATAATACTGAATTCCACATAAGGAGCACACAATTTGGAACTGATTGGGACTGCAGAATTCTTTAAAAAAAAGATAAGAAACGAAACTGGAAGACATATGACAAAGGTAGTGTCGGGGACCTAATAAATAGGGTACCCCAGGAGGTGGAACCAATAACCATCGAACGTTAAAAACTTCTGGACGGACAAGGACGCCGCTACGTTCCTTGCCCGACTAACAGAAGTTTGGTTCCGTCTCGCCCGACGCCTTTAGGCTAGCCTGCCTCGCCCGAGGGTTAAGGGCTAGTCTCTGTCTCGCCCGACGCCTTTAGGCTAGCCCGTCTCGCCCGAGGGATAAGGGCTAGTCTCCGTCTCGCCCGATGCCTTTAGGCTAGCCCCGCCTCGCCCGAAGGCTAAGGGCTAGTCTCCGTCTCGCCCGACGCCTTTAGGCTAGCCTTGCCTTGCCCGAAGGCTAAGGGCGGGCCACCGTTCCGCCCGATGCCTTCAGGACAGCTCCGCCTCGCCCGAGGGTTGAGGGATAGACTCCGCCCCGCCTGACCCCCGAGGGGTGGGTTCAGTCACGCCCAAGGGATAAGGACTGGACTCTGTCTCGCCCGACGACCGAAGACGAACCTCGCCCCGTTTGATGTCCAAAGACTGGTTTCATATTACCTGATAACCTCTCCTTCGTTCCCTCATGATGATGGGTATAGAGCAAGAAAAGACGTTCGGGTCAACCGCGGCTTCAAGGACCATACCCTGCGCCCCGGCAGGAAAGGTACTGCCAGGGAACGACTGGACGGGTGCTTTAGACCCTTCTGGGCGCCGCAGAGCCCAAAAGGTATTGCAGGCGCATGCTCTTCGCCCTGTAGAGTTGTAGGCGCCGCCTTCAGCTCTGGGACACGGAACCCGACGAAGATATACGACAACCACTACACTCCAGAAAAGGATTTGTGATCTCCACGAAGGACGGACATGCCGTCACCACGTTATGGACCCAAGGGAGCGGCGCCCGCTTCCCGACCCCTCTGGTCCACCCAATCAAAGGACCTTGCCCACAGCGCTACTCCGGACCCCGACCCCGCGTCCCTCCGACAGAGACTCATAGGAGCCAGAGGGCGTGCGGAGCAAGACTGGGCAAGGTTTATAAGTCAAAACCACTGTACTGCGGCCCATACCCTGCGCAGGGCAGTATTCTGCAAACATCCTGATATTCTACAGGGGCATCGACAGTATTATAGGCGCTTATCATCCTTTCACACCCATCAGAATGGGTAACCGAGCTGGGTAGACATGAGCCACAAGGCTAGGCGGAGTACGCATCCTAAGTCCTCACCCTTGTAAAGCCGTCCCCTTCATCTATAAAAGAGGATGAGCTTCCTCCAACAAGGGGGACGGAACAACACAACACGCACACACAGTCAAGCTACTACAAAGCTCTTGGACTCCTTTTGACCCTTCCATCAGAGACTTGGGACCTGTCCCTCTCTCGATCGTTTGTATCCCCTACTACGAACCATTCACGGTGCTAATAACACGAGCAACAACAAACTGGACGTAGGGATATTCAGCCCAAACCAGTATAAATCTTGTGTCCTTTAGCGCACCATCCGAGCCTAACGCGCATTAATATAAATTTACTTGCCGGTGCTTGTACGAAACACCGACAGTTGGCGCGCTAGGTAGGGGAACTTGCGCGTTCCAAATTAGGCCTTGGATGGTCACCCACGCAATCAGCTGGGCCCCGGGCGCACATGTGCATTTCGGCGACCTAGATTTCATCGTCACATTAGGAGGAGAACTGGCGCTGACCCACACGGCCGCCCAGTTTCTCCCTTCCATCAACCTCAGTCGTCTTAGGCTTGAGGGCCCACCGGGCAACTCCCTTGGACCCCAGTTATCCAGGGAGGCCTCGCGCAACATCGCTCTGTTTCCGGAAGGCTCTGTATGGAGCGCCCCGATAGCGTTACCATTTGGTCTCTGCAACGCTGCGGCAACCGCTGGCCACTTTCTTGCACTACATATGGTTCAGCTGCCCACGGACAGCGAGTTCATAGGGACGATTGAACATGATATGGAGACTCTCTATGGGCTCCTCAATGAGGAGCCAAGATCGTTCTCCAGCTCAGACTCCAGTAGGGGGAGCCACCACCCTTCCCGGGAATGCTTCATGGCGCAGACCCCCGAGGGGCACGTCGAAAGTGTCTCCGGGGAAGAGGTCACCCCGACAAACAACCCTAACGGCAAATCCGGGGAAGACACGATAGCCCCATCTCACCTAAGGATGGAGCAACTGAGGGCCCGCAAGCTGGAGATCGATGAGGCTGGACAAGGGCTCGTCCAGGAATACGCGGACATCAATCGTGAGATTGAACGCCGCAAAGACGGGGGGCGCGCGCGCGCCATGGCCCGCACCGTACACCAAAGGATCCTCACCGACGATGGGACCCTTCCTCACTTCGCTCGGGCGAGCCAAAACATCGCCGCAGCAACCGCCTTGCTGCATGGCCTACCGGAGGCTACGACGTCCGAGGATCGCCGCGCCCACCGAGAAATTCGCATGTTGCTCGAGCGTGCGGCTACGCAGCAGGTGGAAAGTTCGTTGTCTCGACGACGCGAACCCAACACCAGCCAGCGCACGCCCTCAGTGCATCCCACCAAGGACACGTCTGTTCACCAAACACCGCCAGGTGGCAAGCAGCCCTCCGCCATCCCGGTGCATCAACATCTCGGCCACGACCGCGATGTACGCAGCACCATCGACGCCCGTAGGCGCGTCCACGGCGACGTAGGAGAGGCGGCTCGCCATGGCTACCATCCCTGACGCGGCAGACGCTATGACAGCGGCGAGGACCGAAGCCCGAGCCTTGGCCTGCCAGGCCCTTAGGCCTTTGGCCGACACATCCTCAACGCTTCGTTCCCGCTAAGGTATCGACCACCTACCAACATCCCTAAATATTCTGGCGAAACAAATCCCGGGCTTTGGCTCGAAGACTATCGGCTTGCATGTCTGGCCAGTGGTGCAAGTGATGATGATTTCATTATTCACAATCTCCTGCTGTTCTTGGCCGATTCGGCGTGAGCATGGCTAGAGCACCTACCATCCAACGCCATTCAAAGTTGGGTGGATCTGACGGAGATCTTCGTAGGCAACTTCCAGGGCACGTACAAACGCCCTAGAAACCCATGGGACCTCAAGAACTACCGCCAGAAGGCTGATGAAACCCTTCGCGGGTACATCCGGTGCTTCTCTCGACAGTGCAACGAGCTCCCTAACATCGCTAACGTCGACGTGATAGGAGCCTTCCTATCTGGGACAACCTGCGAATCCTTGGTCCACAAGCTAGGACGCAGGGGCCCGTGGACTACCAAGGAACTCCTGGACATCGCCACCAGTCACGCCTCTAGAGAGGAGGCGATCGGAGCCATCTTCGATTGCTCCGACAGAAAGACGAGGCGGGATAAGGATGCCGGCAAAGGCGCCTCCAACCGTCCCGCCAAGAGAAAAAATAAGAAGCAACGGCGTGACAACTCGCTCGTGGCCGCTGCCGACCGCAAAGGTGGCCGGAAGCCCATGGAGGGCACTCCGAACCACTTCGAGAAAATGCTCGAAGGGCCATGCCCAAACCACGCCTTCCCGGCCAAGCATCTATACAAGGATTGTGGCCTCATGCGCAAATACTTGTCCGGGGGCCTTGACAAAGGGGAGCAGGGGAAGGAACCTGTTCCCACCACAGACGACGCAGAGGAGAAGGACGACGCCTTCCCGACGGGGACCGGCGCCCTCATGATCTTTGGAGGATTAACAACCTATGACTCCAAGCGCCGCCAGAAGGTCGCGCGTCGCGAGGTCTATACAGCCAGACCGGCCACGCTGGCCTTCCTCTGGTGGTTGGAATCAGCCATAACCTTCAACCGGATCGACCATCCAGATGCCGTCCCACACCTGGGAAGGTACCCACTTGTCGTCGATCCGATCGTTGGTCCAAAGTAGCTCATGAAAGTACTGATGGACGGAGGCAGCGGCCTCAACATCATGTATGCCAAGACGCTCGACGAGATGGGCGTCGACTGAACCAACCTCCGCCCCATCCGAGTGCCTTTCCATGGCGTCGTGCCTGGTAGGCAGGCCGTGCCACTAGGGCAGATCGATCTGCCCATCACTTTCGAGGATCGGTCCAATTACTGGACTGAGACCCTCACCTTCAACGTAGTGGGGTTCCTGGGGACTTTCCATGCCATCCTGGGACGACCATGCTACGCGAAGTTTATGGCCGTCCCCAATTATACGTACCTTAAGCTGAAGATGCCGAGACCCCATGGGGTCATCACCATCGGCACCTCCTTCTAGCGCGCTTACGAGTGCGAAGTCGAATGCTGCGGACACGCATCCGCAGTCATCGCCTCCAAAGAGCTCATCACCCTCAGGGAGGAGGTCATTGAAGAGGCACCCGACACGAAGAGGTCGTCTGGATCGTTCGAATCGGCGGAAGGACCCAAGGAGGTCCTCTTGGACCCCAGCAACTCCGAGGGCGAAAAAGTCCGTATCGAGACCGCACTCTCCTCCAAATAGGAAAGCGCGCTCGTTGACTTCCTCCGCGATAACAAAGACATCTTTGCGTGGAAACCCTCGGATATGCCGGGCATCCCAAGGGAGGTCGCCGAGCATACCTTAAAAATTCACCCGGGCTC